>NC_059997.1:5838660-6144642 GCF_912999745.1 Papilio machaon
AATTTTCTTATGAATTGAAATGATAAAGATTTTATAATAGTAGAGGAGACCGTGGTAGGAAGACCTTTACTCATCTGATAACCAGATGAGACATATTGTAATTAAATATTATTGATTGCCTGCAATAACGGAAATTAAATTAGCCATGAACACTACGCCATACTAAGTTATCACAGGTATGTTTGTTATTCAATAATAGTTGATAAATCTCATCTGGTTATCAAACAGTTGAAGGTTGACCTTCCACGGGCTCTTAGACTAATTCATAATTGAAATATCCTTAGTTGAAATTATAGACGATGACCTGAAAAACTATCAAAATCAAGTAAAAATAACCTTTAGTTATAGTTTTTGGTCTCCGACAGATTAAATGGCAACTTGAAAACATGGATAACAAAATACTTGAGTATGTCAATGTCTATTCTGAATAAAGATTAACATCGCGCGTGATAAAAACCTTTTTAGTAGGTCCCTATTGGTAGATAGTGTTTATATAATTTATAGTTATTGATAATATATGATAATAAAGACAGTGAGAAACGTAAGCATAATGAATCGTGCCGTACATAGGTACATTCCGTGTAATTTTTTCTTATTTCTGATTTCTTACTTTGAACTAGTTGAACAATAATCTCGTACCGTGGGTTTCTAAAACCAAAATATCTGTAAAACATATTGTCACCCCTGACCTTATCTTTGACAAAACAGAGATGTTTCAAACGGGGATTTTGGTCTCAGAAACCAATGGTTAGTGCTATCATTAGGGTTTATGTGTAAGTAGATTTCATAGGCGTCTTTTGAACATTCTTTTGTTTTGATGTTAGGCGATGGATTTAGGATTTCCGGGCAGAATTCCATTGCATTTCTTTCTCACATAATGTTCATCTTGATTTAAGTTTACTGTCGAATGGGTCTTCGTAGATGGAATTCGATAACATTATGGAAAATTCTTTGTGTTTTTAGTTTTCTGTTATTGAAGTTTTATGACATGTAGGATTAAATTATGTTCGAATTTAATAGCTTAATTTATGAGCAAGTGCCGGTACATTAATTCCAGAAGAATATAATTTTTCTTTTTTTTTATTAGAAATGCTTAATTTATACTCAGTGGCTGTTCTACACATGTGTAAGTTAGGGCAGATTAATGTTTTTAATTACGTAAATATGTTTGTATTATAATTAATTGTGTATAAGTCGATTACTGCTACAGGTGTTACATTTATTAGACGCGCTTTAGGGAATAGGTTTTATGTCATTACTAGCTGTCGCCCGCGACTCTGTCCGCGCAGAATAAAAAAAAACGTAATAAGTAGTCTATGTGTTCTTCCAGACAATGTTCTTTTGTGCCAAATTTTATACATCCATCCATCTATCTAAACATTCGCATTTATATTAGTAAGAATATGTAGCTACTATTATGATAATTTACATAGTTATATTTCAGTTACAATATACCTTCCAACAATTTTATAAAAAAAAAACTTGAGAGGTTTTAAGGGACACCCGGATGGAACGAAGTTCCTTTCAATTAATTAGTGAAGGAACCAATGTTTATTCTATGCATAAAAAACTTAAGTCTTCACAAGAAGTACATTTTATTTCTATGAATTTTCGTTATATATTGTCACGTCGTTGCCATGGTGATATAGCAAAAAGTGTCGTGACAACTTTTCGTAAGAATTTTTTCCGTCTAGCCCCCTTTCACAACGCTCGATAAGGAACTTCGTTCCAAATATATATTGAATAACAGAATACATTATTATTTATTAATATATTTCTTTAAAGTAATAAATTCCAACATGCAATTTCCTTAAATTACAACCATCATGGCTAAAAAAAATTCTATTTCTTCGTGGGAACTTTTCTATATACAAACAGCGACATCTAGTATTTAAACACAACACTGCAGTTTACTAATGGAACATTTTGTTGTCAAAATATAGTAGGCAAGAGGTATGAGAACCGACGATAAACATTACATATAGTTATGTAAATTATGACTTCATTCAGGAACATTTTCTTGTGATTTAATATTAATTTTTACAATAATATCATGTAATGGTGATGCTTTTCTAGGAGTTTAGTAATCCTAGAACTAAACTCCTTGGATATTTCGTACAAAATAAGTAAACTCCACCTAATCCTTACAAATAACTATTTAAGAACCTCTGAGTATTGTTGTGTTTACTATCCTATTACAACAATCATACAACCACATTTAAAAGTGATATTATATTTTTTGACGATCGTATTTAAAGTGTAATACCGCAAACAAACCCCACTACACTAGTAGACACAACAAAAACGTGAAGGAAACAAACGAGGTGTGCCATTACTGCGCAAAATGAAAATAACCGCTCCCTATACTTCTAACTTACAATGGTATCGTTACATTTATGATTTTGCGTTTTCGTTGCCGAAACAACTGTATTAAAAAATATTTATTTAGTAGTTTTTTTTATTTTATTTAAGTTGACTTTTTTGTTACAATCTAGTGAAAAGCTTTATTTATTTACACAAGAAATCGATTAAAGGTAGGCAACGCATCTGCAATTGCGGATGTCTGGCCAGCGGTCGCTTCGCCATTGCAGCAAATTCAGGCGGCCGCATGCTCGTTTGCTATCTAATAATATAAAAAAAAACAAAAAAAATGGACCCATCTGCAAGCACTTCCTTTCGATTAAAATATTTTTTATCAAAATCGGACCACCAGGTTCGGAGTTTCGCGGTAACACACATAAAAAAAAACAGTCGAATTGATAAGCTTCTTTTTGAAGTCGGCTAAAAATGAGTAGTCCTTTATATTATCCAAAAGGAATGTAAAAGATTCTTAGTATTGCTAGGTAAACAAGAACTCAGATAAATAAAATTTATTTTTATTATTCGTACAGTCATTGTATTTCCCCCGATCGTATTGACTTCATATAAACATAGCTTCAGGTACTTAAAGACATTGCGACCATGGATTATAAATATATAATGTACCAGTACTTCAACCTCAACTCCATGGTTGTAAGTTTTTGGATACCGATTTGTTTTGATATAAGTGTTTCAATGAAAACCTACCAGTATATTCACTTGTCATATGTCAGGCAAGGGCAGTATACCAAAATAAGCAATGTCACAATCATGACAAGACTGCATATTGCTTAATTAATTCGAATGCAACATTTAATTCAGCACTGTCAATTGAAAGTTATCAATTTAAACTTTATAATCATAAAAATAAAGTAGAGTATTGATTACACAAGCTGTACGTTTGATAAGGAACCAATTATGGTATAGTTTATAAATGTAACTTTCAAAGTTAAGTGAAAGCGGTTCGAGAACCTTTAGTACGGATGAAGGTAATGCGTATGTATAAAAAATGGCACCAAGTTACTATTTTTACAAGCAAATACTTATTTTAATTCACAGATCCATAAACTTTTTTCTCGTAAATTCTTTTCGGAATGTTTCTGGTTTAGATTAAACCCATGCTTCTACATTTCTTATACTTTCAAACCCTTAATTTTATTTCCTGCCACCCATGTGGAGATCCTTGGATACACAGAGATCCGTATTGAAATAAATAAAATAAAATTGGAAAATAGATAATTAAAATGTAATATAAGGATTAAAAGAAGCGCATCCTAACTATAAATATTACGTTTAATTCACGTTTGCGATTGTTTCAATAATAAAACGAATGTATTGTTTAATCTTTACAAAATTAGAATAACCCTGAAAGAGTTTCCTTGATTTGTATTTTATCGTTTGAAAGTTATAACTAAATAAACATCTATTGTTCTAGACTAGAGAGAAAACACAATAGCTTGGAATGTTAAGATATTTCGATTGAAGGTAAAGTAGTTCATAGACTAACCACGCAGAGACCTTTTTTTCTTCAGAGGGGAATGCTTTGTGCATAAACCGCGCCCCGGGAGGGGACGCGGTAGTGATCTAGGATTCTCTTCCGGATGGGAAGTATACCCACTAAACTCCTCTGTTCCTCCTACGCAAAGTGGCGAGGCCACACCACGCAGAGACCTTCAAAAGTCATTAAATCTCCCTTAGTGTCTATTTATAATAAAAGATCTATCAGAAATATAAACTAATGACTGCTGACTAGTTTTTATTAACTTTTTGTGTAGGCATGTCAAATATATTTGTAGTTTAGCGAATCGATAGCATCTGAAAATAGACTCATACTTTGTCGCATTATAATCAATGGTAGTGCTTGGAGTCACTGAACTTTGTACAATCAATTTTATGACTAGTGTTCATTGTTGAAGTTCTTGCTCATATGTATATGTAATTCTGTTAATTGCATTTTTGTATAAAACGTAAGCAAGTTCAATATATCTCAGAGTAATTTAGTAAATGTTTCTCTATTTATTCTACTTTTCATATATTTAAGAACTCATCTATAACTGATTTTAAAGGAACAAATGTTAACTAGACTTATAAAATCATAGAGTCCAGTCATTATCATGAGTCGGCTATTTGGTAAGAAAAAAAATCATTCACGTTAAGATTAAATACATTAATATCATTTGTTATTCTTATATGTACCGTAGACAGACATATGTTCATACTATGATCATGTAAATATAATTGGTAGTATATAACATTATTTATTGATTGAAAAATAATAACCCAGGGTAATATTGCATATACTCAGCCACTTAAAGATCTCTCAGTACAATTCCGAGACATTTTTGTTCGATGTTGATTACGTCATAGGCATAAACAAGTATGATTCGCTAATGAAATCGAGGTCGATCGAACATACACAAAAAAATGCTAACGATCAAGTTTTTAAAAATCCTCTCTAACTTAACAAAACATTTCTGTTACTTGAACACTTTAGATAACTAATATTGCAACAAAAAAAATGTTTTGATGTGTGTGTGCTTTTATATACTATTTAATTAACGAATTAAAAATAATTTTATTCGTCTCAGCCAAATGATCTATGGTATGAGAAAGTTCACGATCACGTCAAAGTCCAATTGATTATTTGTAAACAAATAAATTATCTATTTTAAGTTTGGCATTAATCAGACTGTATTCTTCCAAAGGAAAATTTTAATTTCGGTATGTCTGTATGTATTTGATAATTATTATACTACTACTCTTAATAATTACTCCAGTTTTTACGATTAATAATTATTACTATAAGTCAAAAGTTATACTCCAACTGTCCATTGTCTATGATTAAAAAGAATAAAATAAAATAGAAAAGGTATCATTAATATTTATCTGTGCTGAGACTACCTAGAGTTTATGTCAAAGCGATTATTTATTCAGCCATTACGAGGCAAGATTGATTACTTACCCATTAAGGTGGGAAGTTAAAAATAACTCTTCGAGCGCTGACTCAGATCGATCTGAAGGCTCTTCCACGTTCCGTTTGACTTCCGAGTTCATAATCAATGAGCACATTAAATGTAAAGTTAGAATGCTATCAAATTAGAGTCATCGCCCTAGATGACGTAATACAGTCTCTAACAAAAATCCTGAATCCTACTCTGCTCAGACAGACAGGTAGTTACGGACTTTACATTTACGCACTTCAGCTTTGCAGATGTTCAAATACTTTATACTTATAGCTATGTATACTGTGACATTGTTTTTATTAATTGATATCGACACATAAATGTGAAGGTAGAATTCATTATATTTGAAATATTAATGTGGCTTGACACGCAGACTGTGTTGCCCTTACACTACAATTATAAAACAATTATTCTAGATTATTCTATGATACGCTCGTACTAGACCTTCAAAATTATGTTGCAATAATTAATGTTGAAACAGATGTTATTGATATTTAAAAAGATGGTATTGAAATATCTTAAAATGGTAGGCATTACGAGTATTGCATAAATACGCAGACATATTTCTATGTTGTAAAAAAAATATTAATGATACACTTTAGTTTTATATTTTAAAACGTGTTTAATACACAATCAGTAAACAAATTCTTAAATACAATTGGACTTTATTACTAAGGTCGCGTCATTTATCTCACGCTTCTCCTTGTTCGATATCTAATTGCATTAATTTCTTATTCCTTTAACATTGAAGTCACTTGAAAAGATATGCCAGTTATGCTGCAAATTGTTGCCATAACAAACTAAATATAAACTACTAAAAGAATTACTGTCTGGAAATAGAGAATGGTGGAGAAAATTTCTCATCATTCTCTCTAATTTCTATCTAAAATTTTGATAAACGATTGTAAATTTCTTATTTTAAATACAACACTATTTATTTTCAATAAATATTCTTCGAAGTGGAATCAGTGCCAAGTTTCGAATCTGTCTGAGACGTTCATAATGATTAATGTTGTGTTACACAACTTTCGATCGATTCACAATGACATTACATTATATAAGTAGACGCATAGTTACGTATAACTTGCGGCGTCTATTCCTGCATAAAATTAACCCATCCAACGAAAAATCTCGTAAATTCCAAAATATTTCTGGTAAAATTATTTCAAAAAATCTTTATTCTTTAGAAAACTACATTATCTCTGAGTAACATAGACTATAATTATTACTAATAGATTTATTTTTAAATTCCACACGGACGATATCGCGGGCAAAAGCCAGTAGGTTATAAAGCAAACCACATAAGAGAAACAGTAAAAAAGGTAGCTAGTTATATTTTCAGTGCGTTTTCAACAAATAATATTGTTTTACTAAATCTTTGAATTATTACGTTATTACAATGCGAGTATTAATAGAACAAAATGTTCAAGCTTTCATAATGACTTGTGAAAAAATTCCATACATAAACATCAAAGGATTTTATTAAAAACAGATGGGAGATCAAACTAGATTATAAATCATTTTTACTAGAGTTGAATATTTTAACCGCATTTTTATACTGAAATTTTACATCTGAGACATAAAGCGAAATCAGCCACAGTGATATTGTTGACAGTTGAATTTATGTATTTTTTCGACGAGCAAGCGGTCACCATAGCAACCGCTGCCAATTTAATTGACGGAGAAGGAGACGTACATAAAGACTCCTGCCCATCCAGCACGCACACTCATCAGACGAAACGTGGATTTGCTTCCACTGCACGACTGTCTTCTATCTTGTGATCTATTTTGATGAGAGAGATTTGATTGTTTTTTCCACTGAATAGGCTCCGAAACTACTGAACTGATTTGAAATATTCTATCATTGTTGGAAAGTTACAATATCTAGGGTGCTATAGGCTATATTAATTACTAGATTTTATTTATTTCCAGTGGACGAAGTAGCAGGTAACAGCTAGTACTCAATTATTCCAATTCGTTGGTGACATGCAATCTCAAGAAACATAACGATTTTTTTTAATGATAAGACTCTAAAACATGTTTTACAAATTCTCAAATGGCCATTTAAGAATTTTGAAGATTTTTTTTTATATTTAAATAAAATCTTTGCATTTACATGACAATTACATAACAAATTTAATTTATGACAGTTCCTTAAATTTAAAACATACATTAAGGTACGAAATTTCTTTTTCCAAAAACTCTTGTCTGAATGCCAAACAAGTAAAGATCATTTGTCGATTTTTTCACGATAACTAAATAGTTTTTAAACTCACATGTTCAGTGAATGTCTGGGCACTAGTTGCTATGCATTTCGGCTATTTTAGGTGGCCGCTGGCCCGTTTGCAACCTTATAAATTAAAAAAAAAAAACTTAGAGCTTATTTCAATCAAAATATCCGTTGCATAAGAATGTTGAATATTAAGACCTTTGTCACTATCTCTTAGAGATCTGAACAGTTCGGTATAAATTATTTAACAAGTTTAACCAGTTTAGAAGAAACTAGATTAGTAAAAGATGCTTCGTAGATCTACTTTCTATATGATTAGATAAATTGTATGGGTGTCATAATGTGAACGTACTTCAGAAATGATTCATTTGTTGACTTGTTACATATTTCATCTTTTTGTGGCGCCATCTTGTGCCTAATACTGTCAGTAAGCGGTTGTATACACTGACCTCTATTAAGTGGACAGGCTATAAGCCGTGGTATTAAACATGCTTCCAAAACATGGGGTGCTCTTTCATTAAAACCCTTGACCTTATAGTAAATTACTCACCGATCAAAATAACCCAGTAGTTAAATATTGTACATAGATCTTTGAATTTAATTATCGGTTAACCGCATCGTTAAAACTAGAATTGCATTGTGCCGTTTGCAATGGAATATTTTTGTACGAAAACAAATAGTCATTCTCAGACTGAAAATAAACATTTAATCAAAGATAAACGATGACAATCTAATGTGTAATTAGCGTAAACTTAATGATTCAAATAAGAAACGTCATGTGTTTGGTTTGAGATAGAAAATTTAGTTCGTTGATATAAAGACATAAAAAAGAGTTTTACGGTCACAAAGAGGCTAATGCCGTTCACTATCGCTAATTGTTTATTTATTACTTATTTAACGAGGCATAATGAATTTACAACGTCATTCTAGATCATGGAAAGTTATTTAAACAAAGAAATAATCGTTAACTATTTGAATTTCAGGTCCATAGAAGATAAGAAGACGGATTCTTTTATATTTTCACCGCTATCGAAAGAGTCGAAGTTAAGAAGACATATACGATCGATGTCTGATGTCCAGAGCAGTACACCTTACAGATCGCCATTCAGATCAAGGAAGGGTACAAATAAGATCCTAACATACGACTCTGATACGAGAAGTAAAAGAATAATGACTTATAATAGACACAAACTCCTGGAGTCATCAGATTCTAGCGACTTTGACGCGACAAAGAACAATCTATGCATAGAGCATAATATTAAAAAGCATATGGATTCCATGAGAGTACTTTAACTTGTAAAGATCTGACTGAGGAAGGCTCTACAATCTAGTTTTAACTAGAGTGTATATGTTGGGTTTATATAAGTGTTATCATTGACTGTTCGAAGACTTGACATCGACGACGTGTTCCCAACGTGATCTACAAAGACTTACCTTGAGACTGTGATTGCGTTAGATTTAATTATTTTAAGAAAATTTATTATTTATTAAGTGATTTATAATTTAAGACAATCTCAAAATGTTTAATGTTTCAACAAAGAGTTATCGCTGTGCAAAAATATTTTGGAAGATCTGTTTTCTTTCTTTTAAGTAAATTAAACAAATGACAAAATTCTTTTATAAAGGTTGCCAGTGTAAACTCACATTAATATTATTCAGCTGAAATCTATAAAATTTTCCAATTTGTTTCAATTAACAAATTTACAGGGGTGGCAAACATTTAATGATGCATATCACTTTAACCATTAAAGTGTATTTTGAAATTAAGAGGTAAACGTGTTATGAATACACGTTTATCTACAACTATTACTGTAATTTAGTGTTTTCTAAGTTTTTTCTATAATATAAGGTGTCAAATGAGCAAGCTGCTATCTAAATTCGCCGAATTAGCGATGCGAGCACTGAACATGGACAAATATAATGTTCGTAAGAAACGGGATTCTTACCACGATTAGGCTGTTTGAGCTCCCGATATTTCGGCACAGTTGCATGCGCCATGTTCACGGGTTGACTGATGTTGTGCGGTAGTGTAAAAAATGTTAAAGGTAGCCGTATCGGTCTACCTTCTTTCTGATTCGGCGACCACTACCACTGTCCGCGTTCTCACCGCACATTAAGTCCGCACTCGATGTTATTTTTGTTTGTCGACAAACTACACTCACTGTGTCCACATTTGTGCGCGTACTCGAAGTCGGTTGCTGTCCAGTCTTGTTGTAATACTGGATCACTGGATTCCAGGCACTCGACAATTTAAACCCATCTTCGCGATTGAAATTTTTGCATTTAGCAATTTCAATCGCTTCTCTTACCAATCTTGGTATGTAGTGGCGTTCTGTCGATAGTACCTGGGGACTATGAAGTTCAATCCAGTGATTGGTGGAGGGGTCCAAAAGGTGTTCAGCTATTGCCGACTTCTGAGGATCGTTGTTTTTAACAGCTCGTATATGTTCCTTTATGCGACTGGTGATGGTGCGCTTGGTTTGTCCTATATACGAGCTGCCGCAGCTGCAGTTGATTTTGTAGACACCGGGTGTTTCAAACGGAATACGGTCTTTGGGCGATCGCAGTTTTTGTGCTATCTTACTGTCAGGGGTAAAAATAGTTTTTATTGCGTATTTGCTCAAAATTTTCGACAGTTTGTCAGTTACCCCTCTGACGTACGGCAGAAAAGCAAGAAAAAGAAAAAGAGGGGTAACTGACAAACTGTCGAAAATTTTATGCAAATACGCAATAAAAACTATTTTTACCCCTGACAGTAAGATAGCACAAAAACTGCGATCGCCCAAAGACCGTATTCCGTTTGAAACACCCGGTGTCTACAAAATCAACTGCAGCTGCGGCAGCTCGTATATAGGACAAACCAAGCGCACCATCACCAGTCGCATAAAGGAACATATACGAGCTGTTAAAAACAACGATCCTCAGAAGTCGGCAATAGCTGAACACCTTTTGGACCCCTCCACCAATCACTGGATTGAACTTCATAGTCCCCAGGTACTATCGACAGAACGCCACTACATACCAAGATTGGTAAGAGAAGCGATTGAAATTGCTAAGTGCAAAAATTTCAATCGCGAAGATGGGTTTAAATTGTCGAGTGCCTGGAATCCAGTGATCCAGTATTACAACAAGACTGGACAGCAACCGACTTCGAGTACGCGCACAAATGTGGACACAGTGAGTGTAGTTTGTCGACAAACAAAAATAACATCGAGTGCGGACTTAATGTGCAGTGAGAACGCGGACAGTGGTAGTGGTCGCCGAATCAGAAAGAAGGTAGACCGATACGGCTACCTTTAACATTTTTTACACTACCGCACAACATCAGTCAACCCGTGAACATGGCGCATGCAACTGTGCCGAAATATCGGGAGCTCAAACAGCCTAATCGTGGTAAGAATCCCGTTTTTACGAACATTATATTTGTAAAAACCACGAAAGTTTGAAGTTGAACATGGACAACTTTATTTGCGGTTGTATTATATTTGAAGAAGGGAGGAGGGTACATAAAGAGAATAATTCCCCTTCCTATGCGTCCCCTCCGCCATATCCACTTCCCTTAACCATCATTAATTTATAAGAAAAGGGTGGGAAGGGAACGAGAACTAAAACTAGGCCTCCGGCTACGCTTAATATTCCTCTTAATCTTTGATTTTAGCCTGTTAAAGAAATTTCGCTATAGCTAAATTTATAAAATTTACTTTACCTGTTTACCACCCCTGCATTATAACATCCATAATATGTATGTGTCTGATACCGAAGAGTTCGCTTATTATTTATTCCGTAATTAGGTGCAATAAAAGTAATTTATGTGATGTGTTTAATTAATTTTTATTATCCTATTATCTTATTTCATCATTGACGTGATGTAAATATTAATTTCATTGAAGTATTAACTAAGGTAATTTTGTAAATAAATTAATTTTTGATGTACAATTGTCGTTGAGTTTCAAAATTTTGTATTATGTTATTCCAATACTGTATATATCTGAGCTAACAATTTGATCAATTATATTCTTTGGCTAAACATATAAAGACATTATGTAATTTTTACAAAAACTTACGCACAATTATAATTGATTGATTGATAATACGTGCCATAATACGTTTTCATTTACCAATGGCTTCTACTATTATTTTTGTTGAAATTGTTCTTAATTGCGACGAAATAAATAAATTGAAATATAAATTATATTTTATTTAATTGTAGATGTAATTAATTAAACGTTAAAATGGCTAATAGAAGTTGAGTATAAGTTATTAGAACTTAGATACTCAGGAAAGCAAGTACAGTCGAACCTAGATAAACAAGAGTCCAAGGGACCGCGATATTTTTCTTCCTTATAAAGGTTTGTCTCTAATCGAAGATTCTCGCTTATAGTCTTCCACCGGGGACGGATTATGAATCGCCCTTATGGAGGTTTCTCCCTTATCCAGTTCTCGCATATCCAGGTTCGACTGTACTTTGATTTTAGCAATTAAATTTAATTACGTTATTGAAAAAAAAAATGTGTTTTAAACTAGCAACGCCATCTTTAGTACGAACCTGACACACATGATTTATTTCATTCTTGTAGCGGATATAGAAGGAAATACCTAAGATATACATTTTTAGAAGCAATTCGAATAATTATAATTAATAGTTTAATTTCCCAGAGATACAGAAAGAAAAACAGACGCAGGAATAGTAGCACAGCACACACATCTGCTTGTTAAAACTAAGTTTCTTTAAACTACGATTTGGATTGGAAGTTAATAAAACCTTAAAAAAATAACATACTCCTATACTTTGTGAGATATTGAATGTTGAAACCAAAACAAGAATGCAAAATTACATTATAGCGATATAGCTTTGCGATTCTCGCAGGCGCATAAATACGATGGAATCTACAAAAAAAGCGTATGTATTCAACGGATATGAAATTATGCTTAGAGGTATTTTACATAAGACTATTTTAAAGCTGAAACTGAAAAATTCGTCCCTATAAGATTATTAAAAACGATAAAATCGAAATTTACATTTGTCAAAATTTGAATATCAGTATTTACTCGCGATTAGTTTTCAGTTTGTATTTATTATGTATTTATATTAAAAATATATAATAATTTAGCAATGTTATATAGAAGTATGCTAAATAGTAATATAAGTTTAACCTAATAATAGTATATCCTACGTTTTTAATACGTCTATTCATAGACTAAGACTAAGCATAGTAGTAGCAACTTTTAAACTGTCAAAACAATGACAGCATGACAGGAAAACAAAGCAGAGGAAAACATAAACATTTCAAACATTGATTGAATGTTGAATCGACTTTATTATTGAATTGATTTAAACTTGTCCAGTCGAATCAGTCTTGTCCATGCGAACAGTTCAGTATTTAATTATCCTTGCTCGGAGTAATCTCATCTTCTTTGTGTGGTGTTCGATTGAGTCTAAGTTCCTTTTAAAAAGTTGATTTATTTAATAAGCAAAATGTCTAAATGGCTAGTTATTTTATTTTTATTCAAATATATCTTGGCAGATCCAACTCCCATTGTTCTTTGGCATGGAATGGGTAAGAATTTAATTGACTTTACTCATCGATAATTTTATTTTAGAACATAATGTATTAATTTTTTTCTTTAAATTTAAACAACACAGGTGATACTTGTTGCGTCGACTTTAGTTTAGGATCTTTTAAAATATTTTTGGAAAAAGAAATTCCTGGTGTTTATGTACTTTCCTTACAAATCGGTAATTCAACTATTGAAGATTTTGAAAATGGGTATTTTATGCATCCAAATAAACAAGTTCAATATGTTTGTCAAGTACTGGCGAATGATCCAAAATTAGCAGATGGTTTTAATGCAATTGGATTTTCACAGGGAGCTCAATTTCTGTAAGTAATATTTATTTAAATACTCAAACCGCAGCATTTTAATTTTTTAATTCATAGCTTTAACATAATAAGGCAATAATTCTTCTATTAATTATTTTCTTCAACCTGTATGTATATAAATAATTATTAAAAAAAGCAAATTGATAAAATCATACATAAATAGTTATTCCACTTGAAAGATTAAAGTTCTTTTTTACAACTTTCCAAAATTTGGTAAAAAAACTATTAATAAATCTGAAAACAAACTCCATATTATATTATTAGCACTGGTAGGACTAGAAAAAAGTTTTTTTTTTTAATCATAATCAGTCAAATCTTGGCTGTATATTTAATTTCTTTTAACTATTATCATAGTTTATTAATCCTTATCCTTATTCATATAAATGGACTTGTTTTAATTGTACTTAGGAGAGGAGTTGTTCAGCGATGTGGTCATAAGTTGCCAGCAATAAAATCATTAATATCCCTTGGTGGACAACACCAAGGAGTTTACGGGTTGCCACACTGCGGAGCACTGCAGCATGCATCTTGTGATTATGTTAGGAAGATGCTTAACTACGCTGCTTATTATAGGTGAGATATACTTATTTGTTTTAACCTTACAGTAGAATCCCACTGACATGAAACATGTATCGAAACATATTCATTTTTATAGTATGAGGCAAACAAGCAAATGGCCACTAAAATTCGCCAAAAATAACGAAGAGACCACTGTCCATAGACAACCAAATTTGCAGACGCATTTCCTTTAATCAACAGAGGAACAGACGCACAGAAAAAGGATTTTTCCTCTATCTATTCGTCCCCTCCTCTGCCAAACCCACTTACGAAAGTAGACTAAAATTAAGCTTTAGCACCAAAACTTATCAGATGGAATGCAGACTTCCACTTGACGCCTGTCTTCTGTGTGTTTGTGGGTCGTAATATTGCAGTGGGTGAGCTAGCCCATTCGTGCAACAGATGTTGCTGGCTTTACCACTGGTCCTTCCTTACATTCTTTGAACAAAACATAGACTATATATATTTTACAAGTATCACAGCAGTGAAATTCTACGGTCATATAATTCAATATTCATTGCAGTTGGGTGCAAGAATCTTTAGTACAGGCAACCTACTGGCATGATCCTTTAGACGAAGCCGTATATAAGAAACAAAGTCAATTCTTAGCAGACATTAATAATGAAAGAAAAATTAATAGAACGTATACAGAAAATCTGAACCGATTGGATAAACTAGTGCTGGTGAAATTCGAAAGCGATAGTATAGTGCAACCGCGAGAGACCGAATGGTTCGGTTTCTATGCACCGGGTCAAGCAAAAAGACTGCAGTCGCTGGAGCAATCTGATCTTTATATACAGGTATGTAAGTTTATTTTCGATTGCATTGTTGAGAGTTTGTTAACTAATAGGTCGAGACGGTTTAGCGTTAAGAGGACTGTTATCTGTATTAGTTACGATAACAGAAAACATTTTCCCAGTTTAATAATTATACAATTTGAGTGTGATTCAATTTCTTGATAATTGTCAGTGTGTTTTGCGGCCTCAAAATCGATTACCTACCATCATTTCGGTTGATTATATATTCTTATTATGTCTTTTTTTTTTAATTTATATATCGATTTTCCGAAAAAAACAATACTCTAAGACGTACCTTCATTTCTTATTAGGATCGTTTGGGATTAAAGAAAATGGAGGAATCAGGTAAGCTCGTATTCTTGTCAACTCCAGGTGATCATCTTCAATTCGCTCAAGATTGGTTCATTGAGAAAATTCTACAACCTTACTTACTGTAACTTAAGATGTCTTATTTAAATCAAATAATCAATATGTAAGTTAACTCAGTGCAATAAATAAATTTTTTTTTAACATATGACATAGATTTATAAAGATCTGAATAAAGTCTGTCTGTCAAAACTTCTTTGTTTAATTTTATTATATTAGGTCCTTACACATGAAATTGGCGTTTTGTATGGGAGGAACAAAAAGTCGAATATTTTTTAATATAATATATTTAATTAATCAAAGTATGAACCATTATTTTCTATGCACTTTTGCCATCTCATAGGTAGTTCATTGATCCCTTTACTAAAAAAACCAGTCGGACGGGAATCAATAAAATCTTTGAAGGCGATTTGGACTGCCCCATCGGAGTTGAATTTTTTCCCTTGCAAGAAGTTATCCAAATTTCGAAAAAAATGGTAATCTGTTGGAGCAAGGTCCGGGGAGTACGGAGGATGTCTTAGACTTTCCAATTGAAGCTCTTCTAATTTAGTAGCCGTCTGTTGCGCAGTGTGTGGTCTAGCGTTGTCGTGAAGCAGCAGTGGCGTGGAGCGATTGACCAGCCTAGGTTGTTTAGCCGCTAGCTTTTCCATCATGGTTTGCAATTGCTGACAATAGACATCAGCCGTAATAGTCTGGCCAGATTTGAGAAAACTGTAATGAACAATACCGGCACTAGTCCACCAAACGCTTACAAGTAACTTTTTTGGCGTTACTTTTCGCTTGGGGCAGGATTTGGCTGGCTGGCCAGGATCCAACCATTGCGCTGAGCGCTTCCGATTATCGTAAAGAACCCATTTTTCATCACAGGTAATGATTCGGTTTAAAATACCTTCATTATTGTGCCGGTATAGTAATGTAACGCAACAGTCGACGCGCGTTTGCCGGTTTGCTTCAGTCAATTCGTAAGGTACCCACCTTTCAAGCTTTTTAATCTTCCCAATTTGCTTCAAGTGAATTAAAACAGTTTTATCACTAACATCGCAGCCTGCAGCTAACTCGGACGTGGTTTGCGATGGATCCGCTTCCACAATAGCCTTCAACTCTTCATTATCAACTTGAGTCTCAGGCCGTCCACGGGGCTTGTTCTGCAGATCGAAATTTCCAGAACGAAAACGTTGGAACCAAAAACGAACTGTGTTTTCTTTTGCAACACGACCGCCATACACATCATTCACCCTTCGAGTCGTTTCCGCAGCACTAGTGCCACGGCGGAACTCGTACTCGTAAATAATGCGATATTTTAAGTTTTCCATTTTGTAAAATGAGTGACGCAAACAGAAAAAAACTGAAGAAAAAAAACAAATGAATGACGGTCATCGAACCACAAATACATGAGTCTATAGCTGTACGAATTTGAATTTGGAATTCCTTACCAAAGAGGAGAAATTCGTGATTAAAGTGGCCAGTACTAAAAACGCCAATTTCATATGTAAGGACCTAATATGTAATTACGATGTATTATGTGTAAATTTATAAAAATAAATTATAAATTATAGATAAATTTATTCTTCGTTAAAATCTAACGACAACCTTTTCTGGAGGTCACGCTAATCTTACAATGCATACTTATTTTACGCACCAAAATAGGCAACGGTAAGTTTTGTGACGGTAATCAGCTACTATGTGGTACTTCATAAAATTATATTTAATTTAAAATCTAACATATAACTTGTAACTATAAACAAAAAAAAGAATAAATTTTCGCAGATAATCTGCGACCTATGTAAATTTTTGTGATAAAAAAATACGACCACACATCAAACAATAACTTTATTTATTTATTAATTTTATCGTCAAAATGTCATTAGTGTGAGAGTTATTCTTTACGCCCGTTTAACAAGAAGCTGTACAAATCTAATACTAATTTTGTTGATTACGTTACCAATACTTTCTTGCAAATTTTCACGTTTTGGAAAAACAACCATAAAGGAAAAACTTAACGATTTGAGTAGGTACTTCCTTTTTGAAGTCGGTTAAAAATTACAAAGTAAACAACAGCTTTCACATATTCATATATTTAATAATCTTAAACCATTTTTATTGATTTAACTGTAAGTAATTCTTAAATCATTCGATTAAGCTATCAAAGTCGTGTCTTTGTTTCAACCTAATTCTATCCGGTTTGTCTCCTTGTAATCTGGCTTCTACGTATACTCTAACATAGCAGTTGTGCTCCGAACTCTTCTTTATAAAGGGGGCGTTGGCACCACGCAGCTTGTGCAATGGGAAGCGAGTAAGACAACTCATCATGCACCTCTCTGCGACCTTGTAACTAAAAAAAAAAATTACTTTTAGTATCTAAAACACGAGAAGTGAAAGACAAAGTACACAAATAATTGGGCAAAGGGTTAGGCTATTCGTCATCAGCTCACTATACGTCCCCGTTAAAGGGTTCGGAGCCTCATCCTCTCCATGGACGTGGATGATCCCCTCGATGTTCCTGCTGCTCATTTACCCCTTATAAAAATATCTCTTATAAAAATATAGACAACATTTTAGTGTTCGTTCTGCCAAAACATTTTTTATGTCAAAAACTAAAACTTAGTGTTTTTCACTGTCAAAACGCTTTCTATTCTCTCTTAAAAAATGAAGTCAACCACATGTTACACAGGCAGTATAATTTCAAAGTTATATGTAGAAATTATTTGTGTTAACTATTTAGATATAATTTTTCAATTATCTTGAACATAAATTTTTTTATTATTATCGTTTAGTAAATTCTTTACTGACAAATATTTGTATAATGTGTTTATGTTATAAGTTTATGCACGTGTATTTTATTTATATTTATGGTGTATGTATTTAAAGTAAAACATGTAATTTTTCCTGCACACCTCTTTGTTAATAAAATTATTTCATTTAAAAGATTGCACTTAGCTAAAAATTTACTTAATACCTACATATTGTATACAGTTACTAAAAAATTAGTATTTATGTTTTGAAATTTTTAACTATCCGGCAGGAGGCTTATTGTTTCTCTTACCGTGGGTTTCTGAGACCCAAATATCCGTTGAAAACATATTTTTATCTCTGTTTTATCAAAGACATGATTTGTCAGGGATAACGATATGTTTTATACATATATTTTGATCTGAGAAACCCACAGTTAGTCAAACAACACATTACCAACTAACAAGTCAAGGAGCTAGAGAACATATTTCGTAAATACAATACACAATACTTACTCTAAGTGTAACGACAATATTTATCTGTTCAGTGCACTTTAGTACCCAGTGCCCCGAATGTCTGACCTTCTTTGTAATCGCGTAATGTAAAACAAAAACATTATAATAGATTACTTTCCCAGAAACACTTCTTTTTTCAATAAATAAAACAAGAAAAAGAAGTAATTAATCGTTGGTTTCTGAGACCAAAATCCCTGTATTAAACATATAGTCGAAACCTCTCATTATCATTGACAAAACAGAAATAACAATTATAGAAGGATTTTGGTCTCAGAAACCAACGCTAAGTATCATAACTAATAATTATGCAATAGGCAAAGTATCAAAGACTCCTTACTCGTATGGGTTGATACAATCCATGCGGACAACTTTATAACCCTGGTCGAAAGCTTGTGCCATCGACTTGTCTACCAACATAACGGCAAGGCCCTGACGACGGTACTCCGGCTTCACAGTCACCATTCTCACCTACAAATCAACCATAATAACAATAAAGACTTAAATTAAGGAATAGAAAATGGTTGGAAATTAGTAGCTGAATGGTTGATAACATGCTTTCTCTGGAAATAGAAGCGATTCAGTTCAGTAATACTAAGTTTCTTGTTTAAGACACATAATAAAAAAGTTGAACCTTGTTGTTAAATTTATTTGAATGTACAAAACAAACCTCGTATACTTTACGTTCTTTAAAAATATCCCATAAATTTGGAGTCTCTTGTAGTTTTGCTGTGAAGTATAAAAAGTCTTTCGTGTTTGGATCCTGTATAAAATAAAATAAAAAAATGGTATTATACAAATTATAGAAAAAAACAATTTGGTAAGGATTATGAGGATTAATTTTTACCTGACGATAAAAAGCATAATTCCTAAGGTTCTTTGGGTCCAGAGGGCTACTGGCGTAGCTAACACAGATACCTGCTACCTGGTCATCTTCAGTCTTCGCAAATAAAGAATTTCCTAAAAATTAAATTTTTAAAATGTAACGAATGCCTAAAAAATTCGAAAACTGTCAAAAGATGTCGCCGTTTCATTTTTTTTAGTTCGGGGACAGCGCCATCTATGCAAAATACGGTATACTACTTTTGACGATCATTTTGAGCTTTCACATATCTGTCGTAAAGATGGCGATACGTGTAATTTTAAGAAATATAAGTTCAGAATGTTGTGGACTGAATGTATACAAGGTATATTTTATGAACAAGTAACAATGTTATAAATCGTTTTCAACCAATAAAGTAGTCAATAATAATGTTATTTTCGTACTTACCTTGACGAAGTAACCCGTTCGGCATAAAAGTCAGAAAGATGACATAATGTTGTCTGAAACATGTTGACTTTTAGAGCTCAGCAAAATGTTGTCTTTTTGATAACTTTTGGCCGATGTCATTTTGAAGCAATCTCAATGATAACTAAATGATGACTTTTCGAGATCATATTTTTTTGTTAATAAAACTTTAAAAAAATTTCAGATTTATTGAATTTCCTTAATAAACATTTTTAAAAAACAATTCTAGTTACTTTTTCAAAAATAAATTTGGTGTTCAATTCAAAAATAATTCGAAATTGAAATATACGAAAAATTGAATTGTTAGTACTTTTCGCGACAACAGCGGCCATTTTGTTCTATACGGACCTCTCACTCATCCATTAAAGAGTGATTGTTGACAAGCGTGAATTGCATCGTAATTCGTTCGGCATTGCTAAGTGGTTTTATTCAATTATTACAACATAAACGTATTATTTTTGACTTAACATACTGGTTGAAACTATAATTAATAGTATTTGTGATTCTTATTATTCAGTTAGTTATCAAGAATTTAATTGCCGAACAAATAAACTCGTAAGTATGAATATAGGTTATAAACACATTTTTTTATATTTTATAACTAATTAAATTATTTAAAATTGTTGTAAGACGATGCTCGTCGCTATTTTAATTAAATGCAGTTTAAATATTTTACTTTTTAAAATATTTCTAACTTTAAACATTTGTATACAATTTTGTTCATTTAATTCATACATTCATACATAATAAAAAAAAACTTATCAGCATCGTCTTTGTAAAAGTGTCTGATAAAATTTAGAATGCGCTAAAATTTAATGAATATTTTCAATTTCTAATTTGATATTTTTTTAGGATTCAACACAAGATGTAAAAGTAAGAAACTAAAAGTAGAAAGAGGATAATATCGTCAAGTTCTTCTGATAATGAGGGTATGTAACAAATAAAGTTGTTCAATTATATATAATTATTTTGTTCCTTATTAATAAAACACTTTATTTTCAGATAGCGGAATAAATAATATACCAATGCCACCTGCCACGTACGTGAGCCAAAAGGATCAGCAACCACCACCAACATTTAAAACTCCTATATCATTACTTGAGCCGTAAAAGTATTTATAATTTTAATAATAAGATTATTTATATTGGTATGTCATATCGTTATTATTCATTGTGTTATCAAATAAACAATAATTAAACCTATTTACCATGTCGATTTTAATTTTACACTAGCCTCTTAATTTTAACATAAAAACGTTAACTTTATGATATCTAGAAAATGTTATCTTTCTGATATCTTTTTAATGATCTCTAAAAGATGGCGCTAGATGGCTCATAAGAGAGCTTTATGTTAACTTTATGTTAACTTTATGTGACTTTTTGGTTATCATTTCTGATATCAGATCTTGAATAATGTTAACATTAAGAGAACTTTATGCTATCTTCTTGCCGAACGGGAAGCTTATTAGATATTCCTCAATGGCGCGATCATTGCACAAATTCATTCCTCTAGCGCGCACGAGAACATGTTCATTGAGGTAATGCTTCTTCAACACATCCACAGCCATTTCATGATCGCCGCTCGTTAATGCGGTTATTGCGAAATGTTCTGGCTGAAGTTGATAAAGATTTTTTACGGTAGAAAACGACAAATGAACCAAAAGTAAGGCAGACAGAGAAATGTAAATGCTTCTGAAACCATAAGTACCACACCAGAACCTCTTAAGATAATGTTCTTTAATAGTAGCTCGTTCACCGATGCCACCACACGTTAAACTCGTGAGGTAAGTATAAACTTGTTTAAAGCAGACTGTGCCTATTATTTCGGTAATACATTACAAAAGCAAATCATGAGGAATTTTCACTGTACACTGCTTTGATTTTTTGGGGGATCATATCGTAACGTAAGAAAAAAGCACTGGATATAGGTTAGATTTAGAACATGTTAAATACCATAAAAAGAGATTTTTGTCTAAACAGCCGTAAAATCTTTACCTTTTCCTGTCGCAGTAAATCCTGTATACCAAACACACCGTGACAATTTCTACTTTGAAAGATTCTGCCAGTGCCATGTACGATGGGTGAAATAATTTTACTCATAGATTGGATTAACATTATTGTATAAATAATACTGAAAATTTATCTTACAAATACCGAGAAATTACGTCTATCAAATGATAAATTCTTGACACTTGTCATCATAGAGTATTGAAAAAGTTCTTGGGATGGAAAAAACAGGTTGATTTTATTTTGGTAACTAGCTTTTGCCTGCGACTTTATTCGCGCGGAATTAAAAAAAAAATAAGTAGCCTATGCTTTCATAAATATTTATAGTTCTGAAATGAACATTGTTTCTCGTGAATTTTCGCAATTTGTTTTAGCGCATATTGGTTGCTTAATTTACCTGCGCTTTATTAGCGTAATAATTTTTTATAGTTATAAACTTAACAAGTTCTTAATAAGTATTCATGTAGACATTCTATTTAATGTTTTGGTTTAAGTTTCCAATCAAACAGCGAAAATAATGCAGTTTGCTTTAGTTGAATTTATTTACTGTGAGTTAATTCAAAATTATTTTAGACTAGCGGTCACCCGCGACTCCGTAAGCGCGGTTTAAATAAAACCGTAATAAGGTTCTACATCTGTGCAAAATTTCATCAAGATCTGTTAAGTCGTTACGGAGATATCTTCAAACATCCATCCATACATCTAAACTTTCGTATTAAAATAATAGTAAGATATACCCGTAGAACTAAAACAATATGATTATCAAGGAATTGTCTAAATGTAGGCTTATGTAGTCGGCTGCTCTGTATTGGCCGACGCCAAATCATTTACCAATTGTTGTTTAATCTATATTTATTTGCAGGTATAATAATTATACACAAATGTATTGGAATCAACTTTATTGATTTTACAAATGTCCCAAATGAAGATGAGATGACAGTATCAGAATTATATCTTGGAAGTTATACAAAAGAAACAAACAGAACGATGCCCTCACTAGATGCATCAACAAGGGATACTAAGAGAAGATTCATGGTAGTCAGTCCAAAACCTGTGTTCCTACGACAAGAGGAAGCTGAAGAGGAAAAAGACGCTAGCCTTAAAAACAAAATCAAATTGCTAGTAGAACAATGCATACACGACGCAAAAGACAAAATGGAAACAATAAATTCATTAAAAGAAAAATATAAAGACGATCCATCTTATAAAGTTGGATTTATTTTTCATAATTTGAAGAAATCTAAAGATGTGATGACTGAACTTTTTAATGTGGCGGTGAAACATCGTCACGATTGGAAGGCGTTGGAACAGATGAGGATATTCGAGCTTATAGTACATACCAATGTAGATACAAGCAACTTGGTGAGACAACTCGTCGAACTGCATCTACATAACGTAAACGCAACAAATCCAGACTCAAGTAATTTGAAAAAGAGAGTAGTTTTATTGTAAAATTATACTTTAAAGTTATCAAGTCGTAGTAAAAATTGTAATAATAATTTTTATTGAATGAATAAATATTGAATTCAATTCTTTAAGTTCATCAAAATCTTCAGTGAACTTCACTGTGGCGTTTCAATATTTTCGTTACGTTCGTTAAATTCAAATTAATCAGTAAATAAAAACTAATTAAAAATGTTACTTGCATGTTAAAAGAGACACAACAAATATGTAAAACTAAACACAAAGCGTAAAAAAGCACAGGTGAGGTGACAAAAGGCACGTTGTATACGTCATCAACTAATGCACTATCCCGCTACATCTCCAGTCTCAGCTCAGGTGTTCCGCTGTAATTACTGGCTGCAAAAGATGAGTTCTCATTATTTAAGATGGTAGATGTGTGGTTAGGAACACACGGTTCGTACAGCATACATCTCCGAACAAAGACTGATTATTTTCCGCTGAAAAACATCGCGGTAACCTCCTAATGAAAAATACGTGTGAGGTGTGAGGTCGCGCCGAAGAAAGAAAATTGTTGTTTCTATTTTTACTATGTACTATTACTAATGGTTTTTTTTGTTTGAGCGCTGGCTAGGCTGTCAGGTTGTCAGGTTAGGTTCATTATAAAATATCAAATATTTTTTTATATACACATATCATCATCAGCCTTTGGCGTCTTTATTGTATCTTTTAGTATATGTATGGTCAGGAAAAGCATGTCTATTATTTTTATTTTATGTCAATGAAATATAATTAAATTACATATTTTAACTATCGTTATAACCTATTACCTAGAGACCATAGATAAAATGATTAATTTTAAATGGCTAACAGAATAAAAAATAGTTTTCTTGTAACAAAAAAAAAAACATGAAAAATCCTTCCTTTCTTTAATTTTAATTACCGTTAAAGTAATTAATTTTCTCACTCAAATTATTTCCAATTATTTACTAATTTCATTCCAAATTGTTTATTTTTTTAAATTGATTCATTAAATAATTATTTAAATAATAAATGATTGCAATCATATTAACATGTTAGTGACAATGGGCACAATTATAACAATACGGGTATCTCGTATATAAACGTACGTCAATATAACTACCTCCCAATTTGTATAACAACCGTTCGTGCAAAGGCTTTGCATTGCATAAAACAAAAGAGCACAACAATGGACATATGGAAACTTTTTTGGCTTAATAAACAATGGAGTGTAGGTGAACGTGAAATAGACGTATTTTGGGCGTAGGGATGTCTGCACAATGGTTCGTTTCTATTTTAATTTTCTACGCGAACGCATGCCGATTGTGCGTATCGGTTCACTATTCGTTAGCCAATTTTTTTTCCAATTTCAACACTTGCCTCTTTTATAAAGACTTGTTTATGTTGTACATTTCGGCTGTTTGTTAGTGCCTCATTATTTATATGTAGGGATGAGAACGTCGTCATTTTCACAATGATTCTTGATTTCATAATCAAAGAAGGTGTAAAGAAATTTTTTTTTCGACTAAAAATATCCAGGTTAAAATACTTTACGAGAAGAAAATATATAATTTAAAGTTAAACAAAGGGTAATTACACTGCTAGATCAACTTTAGTTCATAGTCACCACAAAAATTAGTCTACTGTCGTTATCATCTAGTGGTCTTTTGCAGTGTTACAAGATCATATATCTGACTTTTGGGAAGTCTATACATTAGGTAGATGCGTTACTGCAATTTCTTAGACAATATTAACGATTCTATCAATACTTGGAATAATGAAATTGAATAATATTTATTAATCACAATAACTAACGACGATACATTTTATTGAACATTTTTGAACAGTCAATATAGAGTTAATTTTTCATATTATATTATGACGACAGTTATTATTTGTAAATTGTAAGTAACGTGGTCAGCCCTGACTCTGTCTACGGGCGCGGCTCGGTGAGGCCGGCGGCGGCGGAGTGTTTGCTAAATTGAAAATTATTTACTATGCTACTGATTATAATAGATGTAAAATTGATTACAAAAATAAAGTAAATACAAACGTTGGAATGATACCTAGATGTCATTAAATAAGGGCTTTGTTACGTCATGAAAATATATTTTGTAGAAGATACCTCCGTTAATAGTGAAGGAAGGAATATAAGATATTGGGTTGGTCACTTCTTAACAATCAATTCTTCAATAACTTCGTATTTACGTTCAAATTAATCAGTCATATTTGTAGTTAGGACATTAGGTTTGGGAAAAAGCGTACACGATGAATTCTTTTTATTTATTACAATAATTGAATAGTTTCCAATTGCACAGTAAGGAGTAAGCAACTTTACAGTACTGGCAATAAACAATTGGAGTTTTGTTTTAATAATATGCATCTTTAGTACCTTTCTATGAAATAATGTTACTTTATGCATCCATTTTAAGTAAATGTATGCAAAAATAAAAGCAAACCGCAAGCTCACTCCATCACAATCAGCTTCAGTGGACGTAAGGCATTTCGGACTATGTTCGGACAGCGACCGTCTTGCTGTGCTGCCTAAATACTGTGTACAGCGCTCCAACCACCTTCATACTTGACAATATTTTAATAATTATAAAACTTAATGAATATTTTAATCAATTATGGCTCACTCTCACAATATTGGTAGCAATAATTATTATTTTACTAGCTGTCGCCCGCGACTCCGTCCGCGCGCAGGAAAAAAAACTTAATAGCGGTATGATTTTTTTCTCGCCTTTTAAACCTTCCCTAGACCTCCACGAATATTTCAAGACTAAGATAAGATAAATCCGTTCAGCCGTTCTCGAGTTTTAGTGAGACTAACGAACAGCAATTCATTTTTATATATATAGATAGATAATAGAATAGATAATAGATTATAATGTCTTACTAAATTTGAAACAAATTAATTTTATAGAAAATATTAACATAATCAAGATCTCGAAAATCAGTTTCAACTGGTCTCTACAATTTTATCAATTAAATGCGATATTCTATATCAGTTAAATAAGCATGTTCTTCCGGCAATAATACGTTAGGTAATGGTAACCGTGATTTCTAGCTGCCGAAACAACTGCATAAAACGTATTGTCCCTTTTATCAATTATGAACAAAACACGGTACTTGTTTTGAAGAAGATGCTTCTAATACAAGATTTCGCTTAATGTAGATTTGACAGGAATAATGTATTATTGGTTACAAAGAAAGGAATGAGGTAAAAATTTTCAGGATAAAGAGACTTGTTAACTTAAATGTCATTCAATTAAAAGAAAACGGTTGCATTTTCTTAGTTGAAATGAAAGTATCAAAATAGTTGATTCCCAGTTTAGCATCCGGTCGGCGACTTGGTCAGTTTCTTTCATCCGAGGCGGAATTCACAGCTAATTGTGGCATTAAACAATAGAACCTCTTAGCAATACAAGTAACGCCCCCCCTCCCCCCACAGCATTGTTCACAGAATGAACATTCGGACAATAAAGCCTCAACAAGAAATTGTTTTTGGTACAATGAAAACTATTTCAAATGTAACCGTCGTGAAAATTAAAATGAAGGAATACATGTATTGTACAGGTAGTTGTGTAATGTTTTTATGAGAATAACTCGAATTGGGATATGTAAAATGTGGCCAAGTTGATTCAGGATATATTTTAAGTTAATTATTTAACATAGTGATGACGGTCCGATGACGGACAAAATTATTAAGTATAATAGACGTAAATTGTGCTCTTATAGCAATTAAAATGAACATCAATTCGAATGTTTAAATGAATGGATAGACGTTTGTTAGAAAGTACGAGTGTCTACAGAACCGCTGAACAGATCTCTTTGAATTTTGGCATGTATGTAGAAAATATTCTGGAAGAACATATAGACAAATTAAGATTTTTTTCCCACGAGTACAGAGTCGCGGGAGTTATAACTAGTTATCTTATAATTGCAAAAGTTTGGATAGATGGATGGATGTTTGTTATCACGTAATTTCAGAACAGCTGAACGGATCAGGATGGAATATGGATAGATAGCCTGAAATAGTACATGAACTTTTTTTAATCACGCGCGGATGGAATCGCGGGCAATAGCTAGTATTTAAATAAATACATCTAATGGTATTTATTAATTAACAATCAATTATTTATATCACCGATCCGCCACTTTTATTTAAAGAAAATTTGCAATCACCAAAAAGCGGATTTTAATTAATTAAATTCATTGAATGCTAAACATCACTTGCTATTCAATGACTCCCAGACAAAGCTCAAAGTGTATTATTTTATAGACAAATCCAAACGGAACAAACATATAAGCTACAATAATATAATAAGAATCATTTTAATATGTATCCAATTTAAAAAGCGATAAGATTGAAATTGTGGTGTAAGTGTAATTGCGTTACGACGTTTTTATTTAGTCGGTTAATATAATAGGGGATGGAAAGGGGCGTGTCTGAGGCTCGTCGCAAATATAATCAAGAACAGCAGCGATACAGCAGAGGTATTATTGCAAATTATCAATAATTTTAATAATTTACTGTTATTTGATGCGATAAATCTACTACGTACATTTCTATATTGAAAGAATTTTATAGCTTTTTTGTCGAGACTATTTATGAATAGAAATAATCTGTCGGTGATCAAATCAATAGTCGAATTTTGGACATTAATTTTTCAAATAAAGGATCTTTCAACAAAGACGGGTCGATGTTAATAGTTTGTGGCGGCCATTTTGTTAATGTTCGTGTTATAATTTGTTCGTATTTTTTAATTTAGTTATCCAAAGAAGCAATAAAATCTTTTCTCTTTTTATTATTAAGTACTATTAACTTACTTATTTTTAATTACATGCAATTCGTAAAGTTCAAGTGAGGACGGGTTAAATTTAAAAGAAAGAAAAAAAATTTCGCCAAGACGACTCTATTTCACTTTTGTGCACTAATCAACGCCGCTCCACGTCTGAGCACAGGCCTCTATCACAATGCCGCTATTACATTTGCTCAATAATTGCCACCCTGAGCCCCTAGCTACTAGTCCCGAGGCCCTGACGTAGGCGAGCGGGATCCGTCGGTACAGATGATCGGCTCTCAATAGCCCGCGCTCGATGTATCCCAGAGTTGGTCAATTTGTGCGGTCTACGCGGCGCTTTAATCAACTACTTATAACTAGTTACACTTTATCTATACGTTTATAACTTGTAGACTTATAGCGACGATTTGGAACTCATGAAGTTCCTGAAAGTATTTGATACTACATTGCCTGAAAAAAGTCCCGAAAGCCTAATATTTCTCTGCCGATTCCCTTTTGCAATAAAGAAAAGGTGATTAAGAGAATTAAAGGTATATTTGAGGTAGGCTTAAATAGAATTCGCTTGTGGCCACCGACAGGGTTCATTTATTTAGCAAAGGACGGGGCGGACGGTAGCGGGAGGCGGGCGTAGAGGCAGTTTAGTATATTTGCGGTGAACCCACTGAGTCCAGTTTGATTCATTAAGAGTTGATTAGCAACCTGGGATTTCTGCACTCTATTTTGCATTATGGTTTCCCTATAAATTTTGTTAGGAAATTTTGTTTTATTTATTGAAATATACGTGGAATATGAAAGAAAAAGAGGTCAAATATGACCAAACATTTGACTTAATGTTGTCTTATAACACACTCTTTGTCTGTAAAGTTTTGCGACAATAAGACAGTAATGCTCTATTTTATTTATATGGTAGGTGAATAAATTTAGAAACATAAGCACGGCAGCCAAAATGATTTTTATTAAGTTTTTAAAATACATACTCAAAAACTAAATACACGTTTAATAATGAGTTTTATTTATCCCAAAAACATTTTGACTGAATTTTGTAGTTTAAAAAGAATTATTACAATTTTAGGAATATTCCTTAAAGATACTAAAGATTGGTTTCCCTAATTTCAACGAAAAGTTCCTTTAATATAACAAGAATTGAAAGAAACAATTCACGACTGTATTTCGTTTTTAACTCTTCCCGCGTGATTCTCTCTTTTCTCGTCTATCTTTTTCAATAACTATAAAGGCAAAGGTTCTTAGTGGTCAATATGCCACCTCTTTGGTAGAATGTTTAATTCTTTACTCAACAGTAGGTACATACATATATTCATTTTGTAAACCTTACTATTTTGGCTTAATTTTTACGGCCGACTACCTGCTCTTCGCTACTTGGGACTTAACTAAATTAAATAAAATATATATTATCAAGTAAATAATTATACCTGAATACTTAAAAAACTATTTTTTTAAATACTACGTGTATTATAAATAACGATAAACATTTTTTATTGCCTATCATTTCGTTAACACAATGTTGAAAATCAGGAAACGTCTAGTAATTATTGATTTGAGAATTGTGCATCCAATCGTGTCGTATAAATGACATTAAATTATCCGAATTTGGTTCCAAAATAATGCTAAAAATCTGTTATTTTATACTTAATATAAGTTCAGTAACATAGTGCAACCGCCGCTGACGCGCCCATAGAGCGCGGAACTATTCGAGGCTCAGTGAAGCTGCGAGCTACGCAGTACGCACCGATACCCGCCTTTCAAAAGTTTGTTTATGCCCGTCAGGGACGTGTGAACTTACTTTCTATATAAATAAATAAATAAATATTTTTTATTAGTTCAAAAACATATTGTATATTACATACACGAATCATGCAATACGGATGATATGAAAGTTGAATTGATAATTTTACGTTATAACCCCTCATCCCCCTCATTATCTTCGAAAAAACTGAGCCAACAATATATTTCCGTACCTGTATTTTAGACGTAATAAGTCATACAATTTCACAAACAAGGTTTAAAAGATCGCTACGAAAATTGCCGCATATTCAGTGTTACAGTATTACATATCATTTTAGACTGATCCAGCAATAGGAAAACATTTCTTAATCCTTAAAAAATTTTCGGTAGTTTTTCCATTCACGTCTAAATCCACTAACCAATCGTGCAAATTGACACATTCCATTAAAAAGTACGTGTACGTGCTACATCAATTAGTCTAATCGACACACTATCACCTGCTTCTAATTATGCATCTACATTCCATTTCACGGAAAACGTAAGCTCGATTCATATCAATAGACATACGATTGAGCGAAACGAAATAAAAATCCGTAAAAAATACGTTCCGTACACACCTCGGTACGGTTAACCGTAACCGCTACGAACCTTCATCTCGCTAATTATACTACCTACTGAATGGTGTATCCGTAAGCGATAGAAGTATATCCGTATCCGTATATGGCTACGGATACGGATTCGTTCCGATGTGCGGAAAAACGGGTAATCCTTTAATTAAAGCCCCATCTGCGGTCGGTGCCAAAGACAGAGTTGAATTAGAGTGGCACTCATTGAAGCGCTGTGATTTGAGACATACACAGAATTTTTAGAAAGAGATACTAAGAGTATTTAAATAAAGAAGATTTTACCACAGATAAAACCGAACGATTCACCTGAAATTAAATGACAGAAGTTGTGAATGGTAAACATTGTAATGTAAAGTAAATTTTGTTTGAGGCTAAAATTTCTTTTCAAATCTCACTTTCTGAAAAGTGAGGTTTTTGTTCCTTATTTAATTTAACTTTAAGTTTCTAATTTCTTTTTAATCCTGCAGACAAATTATTCTATATAGTTTTGTGGAACTTTGTTCTAATACCAAGACTAACAGCGTGTATTAAAAAATAAATCAATATTATAAAAGAAGTCAATAGAAAATAGAAATTCATGGATATCCTAGCTAAAGTAATTTCTATTTAGCACGGCTCATTTGGAGTAATTACTTTTTAGCTTCTCTTTTGACATTAATTCGCAGACGTTCTGCAAAGTGCCCACTCACTGCTATCGGCCTTATCTCATTCCTTTCAATTAAATTCAGTCGTTTCCAATTCAATGTGAGTATTGACATAACAAGTTAATCTAATTTCAATCCATTAAATTAATCTAAACTGTGACAGATTTTCCGTACAAAACATACGTATAGTATATTAAAAAAAAAACTTGAGAGGTGTCAAGGGACACCCTGATGGAACGAAGTTCCTTTCAATTAATTAGTGAAGGAACCAATGTTTATTCTATGCATAAAAACGTAAGTCTTCACAAGAAGTACATTTTATTTCTATGAATTTTCGTTATATATTGTCACGTCGTTGCCATGGTGATATAGCAAAAAGTGTCGTGACAACTTTTCGTAAGAATTTTTCCGTCTAGCCCCCTTTCACAACGCGCGATAAGGAACTTCGTTCCAATAGAACAAGAGTGGACAACCGGTCGTTCGCGATTATTAGACCAGTCGATCATAAGAACACAAAAATGTAAATAAATAACGTCTCGGAAAATGCTCAGACGCAATGCTCACACTAATATAAATAGGTATTTACTATTAACTAAGAATTATTGTCAATTTTATGATTTACCTATTAAAAATAAAAAATACTACATAATTGTATTTTACAACTACCTACTGAACTTTGCTGTACCAATTAAAATTTCTAGAAGTTTGTAATTGTAGATCGCCCAGGGTTTCGACATTATTTTGTAAATATTTAAGATATAAACAATACTTTAGATAGGATAATGTAAATGATCGATTAGACCGTTGTAATTATTTGAACAAAATAAGAACTTCAATAATTTAAAAATAAAAATTAATCTGGCCTTTAATAAGATGCGAGAACCGAAGACGGTAGCGACAGAACAAACAAAACGTCTAAGCAATCACATTACATCGGTGGCAGCATGCTCGGGGAGATCTGCCGCATTGTGAGATGAATGAAGAAAGAATTATAATACCTAAAACGGATGAATGTGCGCCCATTGTTGCCCCCAACAAAATATACCAATTACGTTGCGGTGGAGAGATGAATATAATCAAAAGTGATCCCGCTCCTGCAGGACAGAGGGGGGCAGGAGGGGGGTAAAGAGGGGGTGGAATGAAAAATTTTAATTTCGAATGCAGTTTGTTAAAGAGCGCACAATAATAGGTAGGCTGCGGAATACTCCGCGGAAAGTAGATAATCTGCAAAAGGGGTCCAGGCTTGTTGCTTGTTTTTTTATTCGCGATCGCTATTACTTGTTTGTTGTCGCGTATTTCGATACGGTTAACGTTAATTAAAACGCTCTTGTTGTTTGAAACTTCATATTTTAAAATTATTTTCTTTTTTTTTTGCTAAAAACGTGTGCGTAATGAACATACGTTTTTAATCATAACACTGTTGGATCCTGGTATGGTCTGCGAAATATCTAAACAAAGGGTACATCATTACTGAAATGTCAAATTACCTTTGCAGAAAAATACATCAAGAAACCAAACTGAAATCAGTTACCTAAGTAGGTACCTTCTCTTACCTAATATCTTGTGAAAAACATTACCTTCACCTGAAAGTGGTGCAATTGTTGTACGCGTTCATTTTGCGTGACAATTTCGAAAGCGCGAGGTGCGAGGTGTGACAGATGACAGCTCGTCTCCACCGCATTGTCTGCGGCTGCTTGTAGTCTGCAGGTCATGCCCGAGTTGCTGCGGGAAGCGGCAACGCGTGACGTCATCAACTAATGCACTACATGCTCATTGTCGCAGGTGAAAGCCGCAAGAAATGTACCATATTATATACTTATAGAAGTGATAAAAATTTCGCTAAGCTGTCCCTTAATCTTCTTTAAATGTTCCGTTACCGAAGGTTGGCCGTTAACGAACACTTCTCATATCCCTTGTTAATACCCATAATTACTGCTTGGCGTAAACAGTTCCAACTAACGCAAACTTCAAAAACAATATTTACATTTTACATACGACGCTACAATTCATAAATACCAAATTAATTTCTATCAACATGCATACGATCAATGAAAAAAAATCGAATGGCACAGAAGGCATATTCATATTTTTTATTTTAGACGCCCCAGGGACGTACCTTTTTACGTAATACCACGTCGTAATTAAAACCAAAAAAATGCTTTAACTTTAGCGTATTACGAGTATACCAACTTTAATTCTAATCCGTCTTAGCATTGTAAAATCGTAACAAACCTGGAGTTTGATTAATATCTTTGGTTCATCCATTGCGCTTACATTTGTGTAAGAACAGGTGCAAGATTGATTACTTCGCTGTTGCTATGACACGTAAGGTAAGACACCTCACTAATTAACGGAGTCATGGGGGGCGGTGGAGGGTAGAGGGGGGTGTATGGGTAATGAGCGAACACAATATCAACCCTACGTTATCATCATAATCATTCGTTGTGAAAAGTAGTTTGGGAACAAAAGCCATGCTCCCTGATTCTAACAATCATGTCACATAACAATACAAAAGAATTTGCGGTTGGGGAATTTTTAAAATGTACATTTTTTGTGGTATTAGACAGCATTTCAGTTTACATATGAGATCCGACTACAAAATTTAATTAAAGCTCAAAGAAACTAAGGGGTTTTCTCTTCTAGAAGCTAATAGTAACGAAATTTGTTTTTTCTTTAAATTTTACTCTCATGTAAATTGTACGTGGACAGTGCTCATGTAATATCCCATTAGTGATAATATCCATAAGTATAGTTGCGTACTGTTTACATGAAAGGCCCATTGAATTCCTATCGTACACATTAAATAATTAAAATATACCGAATAATCGTGCTTACGTTGGAAATTTTGACAGGCGCTCGCGGACCGTGCTGGTAGGCGCCGCACCGCGGGCTGGGTCTGTGACTATAGAGGACCGGACTAGACAAAGAGCTAAGTTGTACTAAGTAAATTCTGCCATTTTTCGCGCGGGTTGAGGTATATGAAAATTACAGATTATCATGATGAAAATTAAGCCTTTAGAAGCGCACACTGACTCGTGAAATTCTTCATTCACACAATCAACCTAGAGATTTGTTCGTTTTTCTTTGTCGGAATATGCGAACATGACCGATCCTGTCAATAAAAAGTCAAAGAGCGATGCGCGTACTCTCAGTAAAAATTACAAAATTGAAATTGCGGCCCGGCACCGCTGTCTACATTAATATTGAATATTGAATACATTTATTTCATACCCGAAATATCGAATGAATGCCTCCGCTAAAATGTGAGCCGAATGAAAATCAAGTGAAACTCCGTGGAGGCTTTACATTTTGGAATGAGATGTTTCGCATTATGTTTATTGGTAATTTTTTTTTGGTGTTCGATCCCTGTTAAAACATGCATGGAATTATTTTAATGTAACTTCGTTTATTACTTAAAGTTAATTTCGTTTATTATTTAGATGTTGAAAATAAAAAAAATATCTGGTTTTAATAACTCTGTGATTACAGAGTTATATAGGTAATTTTTTTAGATTCGTTTATTATAATTTCCTTTTGTATTGAATTCGACTATAATTTAATCGTATTTTAAATTATTTTCTTCATAGTATGTTATTTTTCTCATGATATTTTATATTTCATTGATCAAGTCAAGTGGTCAAATCACTTGTTAATAACCTTAAAAGTTATACCAGGTACGCCATAATAGAAATAAAATGGTGATTGTTTTGCTTTAAATAAATTATGATTCTCTTAATGGCACAAATAAAACGATATAAAAGTTCGATAAATGTAAAAATGAAATGTAGCAATCGGACGATTTAATAAAGTCGGTGCGGAGTGCGCAAACCGTATTCGATTCACATGAGGGACGGTTTTAATCAACTTTACGCTGAACCAGATATGATCGAACGACAATGAATTGCCCAGCGTTGCCCAGCATTGCCCAGCGTTGCCCACTACATACATGCAATCAATTTGTCTATCCACTCAACGAGAGGAATAACGTTTGAATACACTTTTGATGCCACAGATTATAATTCATGTCAAAGATTAAATGATTTCATTGCATAAAGTTAGGTTATTAATATTCGTTTTTTTACGCTTACCTATTTTTTACTATTCTTGTTAATTGTATTGATTTTAATAAGTGAGGTATCATTAGATGTTTGTCCCTCAATTGGTAGGGAGTTACAAGATTCTTTAAGACGGATGCTTATTCCTATTAATATAAATCAATTTTATATAATACCAATTTCAAATCAACGATGTGATTAACTCTTCGCGCTAGGGTAAAAGTGTAGACAAGAGTTTGATCGCATGAGCGGCCCGGCCCGGCCCAGCGGCCCACTGCGAGAAAAGAGTGCAATCACATTAGCGGGTGAACCCTAAAATTTTAATCTACGCCACAATGGGAGCAATCGCTGATTGCAGCCGGTGCGCATATGCATGGTCTTTGGGGATCGCTTAGCGTACACTCTGTGCCACAAAAAGTTGTACATTTGATGCAAATTTTAATGACACGTTTATAATCGTAGATTATAATAATTGTTGTTTTTGATACAGTAGAATAGAAAAGTAATAAACATAGGTATTAGTAGGTACATTTATTGTTGACTTCGTGACCATCCATGAGATAAGACTAACACTTTCTTCCAGCTTTTTGTAAAGAAGTACCTTCTTTTTAATTTTAATTACCTATTTTATATTCATTCTTGTATTTTATGATATTGTAGTTTTCCATTATAACTAATTTTAATTATCTAAAAATTTTGAAGAGTTATTGCATTTTTGTTTCAGTAACAAAAAACATTTTAGTTTATTGTTTATTGGTAGTACCAATATCTTTGTCCAGAAGTGTATTGTCGCGCGTAACTGGTGAGGGACGAATTGTTTTCATATTAATAGCTTGTCGAGTAGAGAGTATTCACAAAAGCAAGACGCGGACCCTTCACTAGGTAACATGTTGTTTATGGCCATTTAATCACCATGTCCCCATCTCTACTTTTGATCGAATAATATTTAGTTTTGACAGATTATTTGTAATGATAATATTGCTTTATATTTTTATTTATATATTGCGTATGCGTCGTTTAATGTTCCGTCATTTTGGGATGTACCTTTTGTTTTTAAACAATGTTGTGTTATTTTCGTATTTATTTAATTGTAGGACAGTTGATATTGTTAAATAGCGTTTTTAATTTATAAATATTACCAAACTCAATTTGAAATGTTATTTATTATTTTCTCGTCCATCTGTAACAAAAACTGGCGGGAAATAAATTATTAATTTAGTTATAAGTTTAATATTTTAACCTGATGTTTTAGCCCATGATAAAACGAAGTTACTTAGAATACTGTATTACACCCCCCTTAGTTTCAACTTGGGGCGTGAAAACAAAATTGTATTTTTACAATTTCATAGTATATAAGGACTATTTCAATTTGAGTTCAATGTTGCTCTACTTTCGAATAAAATAAATATAAGCTTTAAAGAGTCGTCTAGAAGCGAGCAGGAGGCGGGCGGCGCGGGCGCGGCGGGCAAACTGATTTACAGCGCAGTTATTACGTTCAGGTGCGGCGGCGGGTAGTTTTGTTTCATCGCGCCCCCTCCCCCTACCCGACCTACCCCCAGCCACCCCCGCACTACAGTACAGTTTCGTCGCGTCTGAAAATTAATTCCTCTACATAATCAGAACTTCCGTGAACGTAGCGCCCGCCGTGCCGCCTCTTAGTAGCTTCACTCCTTATTGTTATGTAAAAGATGTTTGATTTGTAATGTTATGTTTTTTATTTACATACATCTAAGCATTTTAAATATTTGGTACATATTCATCACGACAACAACTCCTAGTATGGTGAACAATATGTTTCAAGTTTTTCCAAACTTCGCCTTACAACACAAACAAACAAACATAAAAACCAAATATCAAAGCTTCGGAAACTAGACTACGCAGTAGTTACGTGATTTTTCCAAGAATCAATCAAGTTGTTAAACCAAGAATCCGACATCAAAATCTGGAATTTACATTTTCGTATCACATGTAATTTCAGGTATAAAATCGAAGCGACGACAACATCCCAGCTATTAATCGCTAGACCGCCGAGTTCAGTTATAGTTGAGACAAAAAGGCCCAACGTCATAATTAAAAAAATCTCGTGCCTGCAAAGAAAGGGGGAAGTGGCGTGAAAGCAAGACGGATGGGGCGCCGCACAGGGGCAGTACAGTGCCGAGACAATGTCGCGCTTTGGACGCGCCGCTTAATCATAAATATATCAAGCGTGGAGGCGCGCGAAGGCTGCGAACACACTGCGTAAAAAATATAAGTACATAAGACTTCTTATTTACTTTGGCAATAGACTTCGAAGTAGCACATTTGAACTATCCCATTGTATAATACATATTTTGCAACGTTAATAAACGTTAAACTAGAAGAGCTGATAAGTAGAGCTTTTCTTTTTGCCCTAATGGACTGACTTTACAGAAGTTTCGCATCTTTTCAGAATAAGTATTTTTTAGAGTTAGCGAGATCTAGTTGTACAAATGTTAGATCTTACTTGAAGGTTGGTTGGCAGCTCCTTTCCTTCTCCTTTTATTAGCATTGGTTGGAAATAAAACGCGAACTTTGTTAACTTTGCCAAAATTCTAGTGAAGGTAAAGATGTGTAACTTAAAATGCCATTGTGATACTACAAAAAGATAACCGAACAATAAACAGTTCTAACTTTAATATTCAAATTAATTAATTTGATTCGGTGTGAATTCGGCTTAAGAAGCACTAAGGAGGCCTGCACATGAGTGTATGAAAGTTAAAAGGGGTGTTAAAACAAAACGGATGAGTTTGGACAAAGGAAGGAAGCGACGCGTTCCTAGGATTACAAGCCTTTTGATATCACGATTTGTGCAAGCAATGTCGGATACCTAACATATTTTGATTAATGAATGCTTCTTCATTTCATACATAAAGACGTTCAAAGAAGCACTCCTCAATTGTCTTCAGATCATTCGCTTTTTTAAAAACCTCTTTTAATTTAAATTTCACTTTTGTGCGTTATTGTAAATGGAAATATTACAAACTTTACATGAAATGGTTTCACTATAGTGTACATTAAACAAGGATCGAATTTGTTATAGCAATCTGTCAAGATTATAAAGTAAAACCATAAAAGATACATAAAAATCTTGCCTCATTCGTAGAGCAAAATAAAATTTATTACAGTTATATAAATTGAAAAGTATCTTTGTTATAAAATATATGAGACGGGGGTAGATTTATTTAGTTTTATATTCATTTCGAACTAGCTTATTTAGCGAGCGGTTAATTGGCTAAGCCAGGAAATACAAGCCATGCCAGCCAGTGGCAGTCGTAGTATACTATACTATCTACATCATCGTGCGTTGTGCACTCACCCTGCATTGTTCCGCCTCCGCCGGCGAATAAGTAAACGCTGTTAACTTAGCCTGCTTATTAGGGCTGACAATAACTAAAAATAAAACTAATTATATATAATCTTCTTATTTTCAATAAATATAGTTTGCTGGATAAATTGACTTCTAGAATCGATTGAACAAATCATATTTCAAATTGGGTTTCAGTCACGATGCACTGCTACATGTTACGCTTACCTACACCTGTTGGTCGAGGAATGAATAGCACCTCACAAATCGGCATGAGTTACTTTTGAATTAGTAACATATTTTATTATCTTTTTCCATCGTACACCGTCCTACGTCCATCGTCCATCGTCGATCGTCCATCGTCCATCGTCCATCGTCGATCGTCGATCGTCGATCGTCGATCGTCGATCGTCGATCGTCCATCGTCCATCGTCCATCGTACATCGTCCATCGTACATCGTCCACCGTCTATCGTCTTGTCATCGTCAGTCTCACTCTCTTCCTAATCATGTCACCTTACGAAATCTTTTTACACCTCCTTCTTCTTCTAACTCATGTAATAATATAAAACTTAAAACCTAAATTGAAAACAAGCTTCGATTCAATCAATTTTAAGCAACGGCAAAACCCTAATTTTCTTTTTAATTTATTGAAAAAAATCGAAAATTAATTACTCTACAAGACAAAGCCCCCAAAGATGTCGCTTCACTAGTTCCGATTAAACGTCCATCATCCATAAACAAATGAATAAGTTCACATTTAAAGCACCAACAACCCTAGCGCTCAGGGAGGGAGCAACTCGTTCGCGTCTCGCTTATAAATGCTATTTTAACGCGGAAAAAAAGATTAATTAACTAATTGAGACGTCGGATGCTCGCAACACGCGCGCAGCTTTTTTTTATCACGACTCATGAAACCATTAGCGAGGATGCGACTACGGTATAAGTTCGCGTATTGGAAAATTATTTATTTCACACTTTACGGTTTACTGAACCACAAAAGCAACCATTTTACAAACACTACGCCGTTCTGCGGACAATTTTTTTCTTTAATATACTTACCAGCTTGCGATTTTCATATCGATTATTTTTAATAAATAAATACATACGTAGGTAAATATATGTTCTACTTTAAATATATTTTATTTTCATCATTACAAGTATAAATTAATCATAATTAGTCTCAGTAACTTTCATAATAATTAAGTAATTAATAAAGAACTGTCTGCTGTTTTCCGTAAAGCCTTTTATTAAAAAGAACAATAACGAGCAGAAAAAAAAAGTAATTTGGAATTTTAAAGAATCGCGAGTACAGAAAAAAAACTATTCTTTTTTAACGTTGTTTGTCGAGACATATTTAATTCCGGCGCTATCCGACTGGCAACGAAATTCCACAACATCTGAAACAATGTGACTCGAATGTTTAATTAGCGCATTGCAGCCGGGAGGGCAGCGGGAGGAGGGGCGGGGAGGGGGAGGTGTTATTCATTAAAATGTTTGCGGAAACTCGTTTAGCGCCGCTGCGGTGGGCGACGCCCGCCCAGTAATCAGGGCTGCTTTAAACATTTCATATTCACTTGACAAGATCATTATCTTTACGATACTTTGAAATTTTTCACAATTTAAAATACGTAAGTAACGCTATACACATTTTAGGATGGTAGGAGTAAAGCAGTAGCATATTTACTGTAGGTTTAGATTATAAGACAATACAAATAAACAAAAGACAAACTGGACTATCACTCAATGAAGAAGACCAAAGATCTTACTTTGTTGTTTTTAAGAAGGATAGATTAGACGGGTACAGACTAACAAGTTTTCTAACCCGATGGGCTTAAATCAAATTAAACTATGACAGTTCACTAGCGCCCTTCTGTCATTATCAAAAAAGTGTTACCAGATACTTTTCGGGCTGTAACTGTCATGGTATTTTTTTCTTCTATGCCATTTACTATGTCCATGTAGGTTCGACATATTTTCCAACAGAACCAATCGATAGCAGCGCTTCTCTTACCGGAATAGACATGTTTGTTTGACTATAAATTATTACAGTGGTTTACCGAATAAAAACGAAATCCACTTATAAGGTAGTCGTCTTCAGAATGTGAAACTTAGTATATAATGTAAAATGACACATCGTCAGCCCTGAGGGCGCGGTTGCGCGGCGCGGTAGGCGGGAGGGAATATTCATTTGCTCGTCGCAGCCTCTGCAACCCACTTAGTAGACTCGAGTGTCTTCTGTGAGGCGATATCTCATTACTGCAAGACTACAAGCCTGTTGTTCCTTTATCACTTATTTGGCTGATTCTATAGATATGCGATTACTGTTTTCTCAATTGATAATGTTTGCGTTAAATTCCTTTAGTAGGCTGCTTTATTTGGCAGAATATAACGGTATGTCTAACTGGTAGAGGCAACCTAGAATTTTTTTTAATTGCTATGCTTGTTTTTTGTACTTACGACTATACCAAAAGTTTCTGTCTCATTCTTTCATTGAAGTTATATTATTATTCTTCTTCATGTAAATAAAGGTGCAATCGTAATGAGATTTTTAATGATTTAATTGTTCTAGGATAAATTAAGTAATTTTAGTGTTTTGTATACTAAAATTAAACAATAATTACAGCAATTATTAGTTATTAACATTGTCTATCACAATTTTAAGGCACGTACAAATAGTGAAAAAAAATACTAAAAAATATGGAAGTGAGCGGAATTTTAAACAATTGAATAGATAGTGGCGGGAACTGGGAACGCGGTTAGTGGCTATGGGCCAACTCGACTGAAAACAAGTTAAGAAGCGGTTACGCATCGAAAAACAGTGCGTAGTTCATCTAAATAGAAAACGGATTGATATTTTATATGATATGTCCAACATAGTACGTATAAATTTATTGAATTACTTCAATTACTTTATAATATCATTCATACATACTGAAATTTAAATTAAAGCATAAAAAATGATGAATTTGAATTAAACTACTAAGTAAATTATTATTTTTTATTATTTTGTCTACTTCAAAAAGCTACATCGCTTTGTAGCAGGCCTACGACGTAGAAGATTCGTAATTAAGGATGCGTTGCAAATAACAATGAATCATTTCCTTAAAAGCAATTCTAAAATTCTAAGAAGATTTAAGTACCTTTTTTGTATGAATATATAACCTATTTGATTTTTTATAACGTACTAGCTGTCGCCCGCTACTCCGTCCGTGCGGCATTAAAAGAAACTTACTGAGTACCCAGTCCGGAGATACCTTCAAACAAACATCCATCCATCCATTTAAACATTCGCATTTATAACATTTGCAAGATGTATAAAAATAATAACACTAAAATGTATTAGATTTTTTCCATTTCCATTACGTCCAAGATATTATTTAAGTTTTTACCGTCTATGTACATCTGTTTGTTCCCGAGTTTATTTAGTATTATTTATTATTAAAAATGAAGCGTTATAAGAAGACAAGAAAGGACTAGACTATAAAAATTCAAAACAAATAATTAAATAAAAAGAAGTATACATTTCAAAATTATGTTTAAATTCATCACTCAAAAAGATATAAAAGAGTTTCCTTTCACAAATATATTCATTTCATTAATTTACAAAACCTCTAATTTCATCATTGAGCGGAAAGCAATTCATTAAAAAAAATCCCAATCGTCGACCAGCAATTTTAATCAAAGCGCTCCGACATCTAATTAACAGCTACGATATAAAGTTAACCGCATTTATACGAAATTTGTATTTACAGATACGGCCATAACTCAATCTACACCTGTTTTAAATACAACCCCTCGACTTGGCTCGCTATTGGCTGAATCTTTCAACCCCCAGACGTAATACCCAATCAGATGCCCGCGTTATATTGTTGAGGGGTGGAGTCTAGGGGGATTTCACGACTGGGATTTTGCTCAACCAAACAGTTGAGTGAAGATCTCGTTGGGTAAAGGGACCTTATTTCGTTAATCCGTTTAACGTATAACTTCGCGCCATTTAGACCCGTTAAGTGAAAGTTTACTTGAAAATTATCAATAACTTAGTATTTTTTATTTAATTATAATAAAATATGTAGTGTGATTTAATAATATTAACTTTTTCTAAATATTTGATTTGATTTACGATGGCTGGACCGTATCTTTCGCCTTTGCCAGGCGATCTGTTAACGGAGTACATGTTTGGTCGTCGTAGACAGCGCCGGAATCGAACAACCTTCACACCGCAACAGCTCAGTGAATTGGAGTCTCTCTTCCAAAAGACCCACTACCCCGACGTATTCTTGAGAGAGGAGGTGGCGTTACGGATCAGTCTTTCCGAGGCTAGAGTACAAGTAAGTGAAACTTATTTCTTGCAAAGTCAATAAACGTGGTTTCCCATTGCCGAAACACTGATACAAAACATTAAGTGATAAATCTCATTTCTCTCTTTAAAAAAAAAACAAAATTAATAAATAAATATCATTTACCATTGGTTTCTGAGACCATAATATCTGTATAAAACATAATCATTATCTTTGACAACACAGAGATAACAATTGGTCAAACGTATGTTTTAACCGGGGAATTTTGTCTCAGAAACCCACGGTTAATCATTTTAGTTGATTAGTCTAAGTTTTAAATGTGACAGAGTAAGTTTTTACACTAGCGGTTGGACGCGACTTCGTCAGCGCGGAATTATAAAATTAGTAACCTGAGTTACAGCACACTTAAGATACATTCCAATAAAAGTCCCTTCAAAATCGGTTCAACCGTTTCAGATATTACCTGGAGCAAACGCAGATTTACGGACAGACAAAAATGTAAAAAAATGGATTTCCTTTACAAGCTACGTTCGCTTGCATCATGTTCGCAAAATATTTTTTTTCAATATTACATACGATATTACAGATGATTCAATTTTATTAATTGTATAGATTATTTGCATGTTTAGCCAATTTGGTAATTATGCGATGACACTTTTTACTAGAAATGTATTAAAACATTGTATGTATTTATCTTTTTTATTAAATATAATAATTTTAATATAAACATAAATTCCTTTATTGAAATATGTTACATACTTCTTTCTTTTATGCGATTCCAATTAGATTGTGCGTAAACCAGCGCTATATTGTGACGTTATATTATATTATAAACTAGCTGTTGCCCACGACTCCGTCCGCGCGGCATAAAAAAAAAAAGTAGCTTATGTTTTCTTCTAGACTATGTTCTACATCTGTGGCAAATTTCATCAAGATCTGTCCGTTCCGGAGATACCTTCAAACAAACATCCAACCATCCATCCATCTAAACATTCGCATTTATAATATTATTAAAGTATTAAGTAAGATGTTTGTAAATTTCGTTTTGATATTAAACATTTTTAATTGAAATTCAAAAATAATAGTAATTAAAAAAAAGTCAGTAACGTATACACTGTTATTTAAAACGCAGCTTAATTTTGTTAATACGAGTACATTTGTAAATCATAAAAAAAATATTTTAACTACTTTCACGAATCTTTTGTGATAACTTGAGCGCTAATTTACTTGGTGTTTTAAATAACATTTTTGGATATTATTAATTAAAATACGGCAATTGTATGATAAGTAAAGTAAATTAGGGTTAAATCTTTTTATAATAATATTAAATGGAAAATGAATAATTAATTATTATTTAACAAAGTACATTCATTAATTATCAAAAAATTACAATACAAGGTTTTTACGACACACGTTCCTGGACTAAGGGGAAACACGTCTATTTTGGTGATACAACAAAAACTAATCTACCCCATCTTATACAACTTAAATTGACAACTTGAACTTGTGTGTGAAGATTCCGATTACACGTCTTTCAATACGTCTTTAAACATTTTGTGGTTTTCAAGTTTTCTCATTCAATACAATCGCTTACCGAATTATTTATGGCGTTTAGTTTTCGCTATTTAATAATTCCATAAGCCAATAATTATTAGTAAAATTTGTTTGATATATATAAAATATGCGTATAAATTTAATTAACCGCAATTATTTACAAATGATTTTGGAAATCAGTATTTTTTACGGTACTACTACGGCAATGATGTGTGTAAGCAAGATGGTTCTTAATTTAGTGGTATTTTTTATAGGACAATATCTATCCGAATTTGATTACTATTGGATAGAGCGATAATTTCGCTTGATCCGTATCGCAGCGCAGACCCTAGCATTACATCAAGATTTAGAGATTGTTGTCCCTGTATTATTCGTCAACGTCCAGGTTACTGATCTGCGCCGAAAGACAAATGAACTCTAGTTATCTTTCTGGTGTTTTGGTCCTTTTCACTGGAGACCAAAGGAACCATTACCTCTACCCAAATCGTCTACCCTAGGATCCATCCTACAATACTTAAAACAAATTGCGTTTTTAGACCGCTCGGTCCAAACATTGGTTGGTTTCTGGATATTATATTTGTGCTTTAAATATTTACACGGACATAAAAAATGGAGGTTTTGCCTTATAATTGCAATTAAAATAAAACCAACCACATATAAAACAATACAAATCAGTGAATCAAACTCATCGTTTACAGGTGTGGTTTCAAAATAGGCGCGCAAAGTGGCGCAAGCAGGCGCGCCTGCAGCTGCTGCAGGACGCGTGGCGGATGCGCTGCCTCGGCCTTGGCACCCCGCCATTGCCTATGCCAGGTAAAGTCTTTAAATCGTCGTCAATAGAAAATGATTAAACTTACATTTAATCATTTTCTATTGAGTTCGAGTCAAGCCGTGACCGCGAACTAATCTCACACAACCTGTTAGGTTCGAAATAATTTCTAAAATAGTCAATACAAGATTCTCTAAAGACGAGTTGAACATTCTCTATAAGCCTCTTGTAATTATATGTACCACAGTATGAATATATCTATTACAGGCCACACAAAACCACCAGATTCATCGCCCGAAGGAGGAGAATCACCGAACGACAAAGATTCGCCCGAACCATCACCGGCTATGGATAACAGAGAACTAAAATCACCGCGACCCGATACTTACCATCATAACGGTAACATAACAGACTCTATACCACCACCGGTACACGAAATGCCACCGCCGATGCAATATTCTAACGAAGACAGTAGGATGATACAACAGCCGTTCCCATTCCCGCCATTATTGATGCCACAACAAATGGAAAACGAAATAGTACCGACTGATTTACGAGTCATGACTTCTAAGACACCAAATAATTGCCATTGTGGTCCAACAGTTCAAGATATAGATGAACCGCAAAATTTGGCTTACAGACCTCGAGAAGATCTCAAAGATACGAGCGACAGTGATAGTGATACTGAAATCGATCTCACATCTCATTCATCTAAAGACGATGATTTGCGAGAATCTGAAAGGCTTGCTAACAGAATAGCAACTAGCATCTTTAGAAGTGATACAGTCTTACACGATCTTGTACCAAATGATCTCAGTCTGGGTGCAGTAAAGAATATAAACGAAAGAAATCTAAATAGAAATAACGTAACAATGTGAATTTGATAGAGGCGTCTGTACTTAGTTTGCATTGAATAAATTCTGTATTAGGTTGTCATTAGTAATGCCTGATCAAGTTATTTTTTGTATATATTTAGGTCACGAGTTTCGCCTACTTTATAAATGATTTCTTCTGAGTTCTTAATACTTTTTCAACACAGGCATAGGACATAATTCATAATCTGTCCGTCCGTTAATTTAGTTGTTATGTTTTTCCCACTTTAAACAATGCTCAGAATTTATAATCTTATCACCTTTAAGTATTTTATTAGTTTTATATATAAAGTATTTAGTTTATTTGATTAAAAACATTTTGTAAGGTTATTTATTAACATTTTTAATAGACTCAAATTGTAATCAACCCTATGGAATTTATTTAACGCATTCTGTAATTTATTCCATCAATAAATCGAAACGATTTTCGTTTCCTAGTCAATTTACTTCTTAGTGATAATGGACGATAAAACTTAATTATAAATTATTTTAATTACAATGTACGAATGTAGAAAAAATATATTGTAAAATAGAATCGTAGAAAACAATGTATCGCTTTTGCTAAATGAATTTTTAGTTGTTAAGACAAGAATGAACGGAAACGTAGTAATTTTTATTTTTTTATTTTATAGCGTTTTCGTAAAATATTATTTTCTTACAATATCAATAAAATCATTGTTGTTTTGTTTATAGCTTTAATTGTAGATGATTGTTAAATAATAAGATTTTCATATAACATATAAATAAAGTAAAATAAATTAGTAATAAGAGTTAATTTGGAATCTGAAATTGTACTGATTAGGTACATACATACTCATTCACAATCCCAGTGCGAAAAATCGAACCATAAATCTTAGCGTAATATGCCAATCGAATTCCAAACCTCCTTTTTGAAAAAATGAAAAAGAAAAGATAAAAATCCGTCAACATTGTTCTTCATCATTCATACTAAAATAAATCAAACACTTCACTTTTTACTAGAACACAAAAAGGGTTACTATAATAATAACTTATCAGATCTGTAAGTAGTGTTGCCAGGCGTTCGGATAAAGCCGGACATAGGTAGGCTTTTTGATTGCGTGTCCGGCCAAAATAAACGGTTTTCTGGCTTTTGTTAGGCTTTTTACATTTCCCAAACGAGAGTGTACCTATTAATACTGAGACAAAATCCTAATAATAATATAGGGTGTCCGATCTCTCTACTCAAATGTCCGGCCAAACTGGTTGGTCTGTCCGGCTAGTAGGTTTGGCGACCTGACAACCCTATTTGTAAGGAACGTCAATAAAGGCGGGGTCAACGGGTGGACTGATTTATTTGTAAAGATGTTTTAAATCTGTTATATTAATTTACCCACTATTTGGTCATTGAATATTCTCTCTAAACAGACACTTCCTATTATCAGATACTACAAGATAAAAAGAGAATTATAATCGGACATCAGGGACGTATTCAGGTGACGATATCGCATCCGATGGACATCAACGCACAAAACTGTGCGTCCGTTCGTAGTCGGACAGACTTTGAGTAACCTATGGGTATTTCGAAATTATTTTGTAATGTTCATAAAAGAAACAAATACCAATATTTAACAATCAATTTATTTAACTTAAAAATTAATTTTAATATTATAATAATATTTTACAACTAATGTCATTTATATAAAGTAATTAATAATAATTATTTTACAAAACTGAGATCTAATCGTATAACAAATTAAACTTAATTTTTATTATTAGCACCATTTACTAAATGTGGCAAATATTGACCTAAGTCATCAATTTAATAATTTTACTACATTTTTGTAAAATATAATATTTCATTTAACTAAAAATATTAAGATACACATTTTATTCTTGATGTAATTAATTCTATTTAAATTCATAATTAAATTAAAAACAACAACTATTTAAAGCAGTAAGTATATAATATAAGTAATAGAAAATTTTCACGAGTTCTATTATTCTATCTTTAAAGATAACATAATTAGGAATAGTTCAATTTGTTCTAGAATGTGTTGAAAATTGTTTCAGTAAAGTTTAATTATTTTCTACCCAGATAAGAGTTCCACGACGCGTCTTTTTACAAGTGTGGTATTATAAGATTCAAACTTTATAGCGACTGGAGGTTAACTGTAAGCGCCAGTCTTTGTAGGTAGATACTGCATCCTTATGATGCGTATTACATTCTACTGATATCTAACCCTGGAACTCCACTACACTAACATTTGCCTTAATAGACATTCACTTTGACAAAAAAAGTCTACAATGTGTATTAATAATTGTCACTGCATCTCGTACAAATTGAGCCGGAATTAAGTTTGAAATAGCATATACCTGGTGTAGATGGTTTAGAACAAGGATTCTTAAACTATTTTGGACAAGTGACCCCTTTTCCAAAATGAACTGTTAGACCCCCATGGCTAAATTACCTATTTTTAAGATCAATTATTATTATTATTATTAATTCTGACTTAGGTCAATAGAAGAAGACATTAAGTTCGATATCGACCCCTTTAGGAATACCTGGTTTAGAAGCACCTGGAGTCATGATGCGCGCACCAGGCGGGGGAGAGCACGTCGGGGCGCAGGCCGCGGGCGAGGAGACGCGCGCGGTGCCGCTGCATGCGGGGCTCCGCCGCCGCAAACCCGCTGCGGAGGTCGCTCCACAGCCGCTCGCCCACAGCAGCCGCGCGGGGCCATACTCGTGTGTCTGAACAGATTAATATTTAATGATTTTATGGATAGATGTGGTAAACGGTGATGCTGTCCTCGGCGGTATTCCCAAACAAGTACAACTTCCTTCAAGAAGCGAGCATATATCTTTTTTAAAGGCCGACAACGCATCTGCAGTTCTTCTAGTGTTGCGGATGTCCATGGGCGTCGATGATCACCTTAGCGTTCCCGTCGCAAGTTTGCCCCCTTCTCTTATATAAAAAACTAAGTATCCGTTAGTTAATGTCACTAAATTGTCTGAAAAAGTTACCGTTATCCAAAAAGGGCGTTGAGTTGTAATCAGAGTCGAAAACTTTCTACTTTATACATAACTTTTTTTTATTTGATCTTGGTGATTATAAACTACTACTAGGACCTGATCTGAGTAGAAAACTACACAAATTGCATAAAAATGTTTACAACAAAAGACCACAAGTTACCTTAGACGAAAATATGACGATGCCAAATGACCTATGTTAAAATTCTAAAATTATCATTCACTCTACGCCTTTAACTGCAGAATTGTTAATTAGGAACTAACGGAGACAGGTAGACAGTAGACTTGCGCTTAAGGGGACTAAAAAACGATTCTGACTGCTGTGTTAAGAACTTACCTAATGCCTGAGCGTCGATGTACTCGCTCCACAATGCGACCTCTCCGCCCAGCACTGTGGGGTCTCGCGGCAGCAGGTGTCCGTACATCCGCCGCCAGTTGGAGTACTTGGTCTTACCCCACAGGCCGTGGTCCAAGTACCAAATGTCTTTCGGTATGGATATAGTCTTGTAACCCAAACGCATCAGCTGCGTCAGTAGCGGACTGCTCAGGGGCTCCCATACTTCAATTATGTATCTAAATTACAAATTACATTATATTAAAACGTTATAAAGTCAAGAGTATTGCATCTTTAACCGAAATATGTATTTTTTTATATATTACAAGGTGGCAAACGAGCAAGCGGCAACATGAATTCGCAAAAATGGCGAAGCGACCGCTGCCCATAGACATTCGCAATTACAGATGCGTCAGGGTACTCAATCGACGAAGGAGGAGACGCACAAAAAGAGAATATTTAACCTTCATAGGCATCCTCGTGATGTGGGAAGGGAAAGAGGACTAAAATTAGGTCTCCGGCACCACACTCTGATGAGTGTGGTGCCGGACCGGAGTGGAAGTAATTCCAAATACAGTCTGATGACTGTATTTGGAATTACTTCCACTTGACTCCTGTCTTCTGTGTGATCGTGGTATTTCACCAGCGAGCCGGACAATTCGTGCAACTGATGTTGTTGTTGCTGACGTTTAGTCTTCCCAAGAAATATGATACATTAGTCAAGAAACCAATAAAAAAATTAACAAATAATTAAATTTTTACCTATCCTTATCTAAATAGTTTTGAATCCTCCCAGGTTGGGTGAGCTCTGAAGACCAAATGAGGACGGGCTGCTTCTCACCCCCTGAAGCTAAGATCTCCTCATCCCAAATCTGGAGAGCTTTAGAGTGGAACTCCGCCCACAGTCTGATGAAGCCTTCCACATCTGTGTCGAAGCCTTTGTGTTTCATGTAATTAACTATTTCTTCACTAGAATTCCAGCAACCTAAGTGTACCTGTTAAATTAATATATTAAGTTTTTACATTTGAAAAGCATATGACATGAAATTGAATTATAGAAAACTAGCTGTGCCCGCGACTTCGCCCGCGTGCTATTGTTATTTAGTACCCTTAAGGATAACATTTCTGCAAAAATTGAACTTCATATTTTTTTATATTAAATGAGCAGCCTTAGAAAGAAGTTTCAAGCTTCTAACTGTAAAAATGACGATACTTCCATACAAATTACCACCCTTGGGGGTGGTTCCAACCCCTTACAACCCTTTTTTCGCGTTTAAATGTAGCCTATGTCCTTCCTCGGGCTCTAGACTATCTGTGTACCAAATTTCATTTAAATCGGTTCAGTAGTTTTGGCGTGAAAGCGAGACAGACAGACAGAGTAACTTTCGCATTTATAATATTAGTAAGGATTTCACACTATTAGATACAGATAAAATGATTTAATGAACACTGAAGGAGGAAAGAACTTAATCAAATGAGAATTTTCTTTTCACTTAGAATTTTTGTCAAGTTACTTCTGCCCTAACGATAGTGAAATGAGACAGGTCTCTAGCGATATCTATCATGTTGAATGAAGTCGTTACCTCATCACCGCCGACGTGGAAAAGCGCAGGCTTGGGCAGGAGGTCTACAATGTCCTTGTACAGTCGCCGCAGCACGCGGTACACCGCCTGGTTGGCGGGGTTCAGTTGACCACACGGCGGCTGGATGCACAGTCGGCGCCATGATTCCGCGTTCACGCATACAGCTAGATCACCGTAGCCGTAGTCCTGGAATAAATGAAAGAAAATATCTTTTATTTAAACCACACAAAAGAAAAAAGACACTTAAAAAAATTTTACATTTGTTTTTGGTATATTTTTGTTGATATTTAATAAAAAATGTGAGCCGTCATGGGACGGCTGGCAGATGTGAAACATCGAGTGTGTACAAGTAATATGTATACCTCAGTATAGCGTGGCGACCAGTCGCCACGGCAAGCGTCGCCACGCCAACAATTCGATTTACAAGTGAGCTTATAGATGTTTCACATCAATAAAATGTATTTAGGTAAAGGCTTTTTAGTACAATTAAAGCGGCAAACGAGCGTAGCCCATAGACATCAATAATTTAGACAGTTACATATGAATTGTCTTCCTGTATAAGACAGAGGAGCGGATGCAAAGAAAAAAAACATTTCCCATTTTATGTATCCCCTCCTCTGCCAAATCCACTTCTCTTCCCCATCCTTTTCTTATTAAACAAGGGTGGGAATTGACTTATATGCTCGTGTTGGTGCTGCTGTGGATTCTAACACTGTCAAAATTGTTAACTTACCTTGCCCCACTGCCAGCCGTTGCCGGCGTGCGCAGGCGAGTCTATCTCAATAACGACGCGCACACCGCGCACCTTGGCGTACTGTATCAGTTCGCGTACCTCCTCTGTCCTGTACAACTCTTGTGCGGAGTACGCTCCGTATCTGGAAATTGGTATACAACTAACGTAAGTATTAATCAATTGTAAAAAAAAATTATCCTTCTTTTATTTCACCTTTTGATATACATAAAAAATATGTTGAACTGTGTCAAATTTAGAAAACATCAGTGCACACGATTTCCTTAAAAAGAGGTCCAAGATTTCGTTTCACGTATTAATATAATAAAAATATGAAAACCGTATCAAAACGATTTGAGTGAAGTATTGTATTCATAATGGATTCTAATTACCCAGTCCGTCCCTGATATTACTTTTGCATAGTAACTATAAATATTAGCGGATATAAATTTATTACTCATTTGCTTTCTTATAAATGTTTATTATCACATTCGTGGTAATAAACACGGTAATAAATGAACGATTACGCACCGTGTGGTAATTTTATTTTTGCTATAAATTCATAAATATACACAATGGTTCATATTGTTTAATAAAAACTACTGCATATTTGTATAATTACGTCCACAATCCACATGTTTTACATTAAAAAATGATTCTCGTTTACCGCAATAATAATAATAACAGTAATTATGTTTGACTGTAGGAAACAATCGCACGTAATGAAGAAAACCTTCAATTCAAAGCAACATACAAAATTAATTACGCATTTCATAATGTATTTAACTACATTTGCACAATAATTACATTAACAGATTCGATAGCTGCTGTTAATTGTTTTGGCAAATCTTTGTAACGAACTAAAAAAAAATTAAAATTACATACGAAATATATAACGCTTTATAGCATTCTTTTTAAATATTTCTATTAATGACCGATTTCACTTTTTTTGTTGTTTGTTATTGTCAAGAGACTTATGACAGAAAAAAAATAGATGGATGGATGGATAATGATGTTCGTTTAAAGGTTAAAATAACAGCCTGGAAGAACATATAGTTTAAGTTTTTTTTAATTCCGCGTCGACGAAGTCGCGGGCGACAGCTAGTTAGTTATAAATTCCTTTCGAAACAAGGTGAAAATTAAAATTGTACTAAAATCTTACTTCGTAAATTGAGGTACGCTCTTCGATTCTAATGGGAAGCTATGAGAATCTGTCACATGCCAATGAAATACATTCATTTTGGTAGCTGCCATTCCATCAATCGTCCTCTTTATATCAACCATGGGCATGAAGTTTCTAGAAGTATCCAGCACCAATCCACGATGACCGTAAGCTGGTCTGTCTCGGACTGTTGCACCAGCTAAGATATGAAGACCGCATCTCTGTTCAGTTGAATAGACCGGTCTATCGGAGGCTGTTAAATGTGTTAATGTCTCTAACGCATGACGCGCTCCGTATACTGTTTCTGCAGATATATGTATTGTTATGCTGTTACCTGGAATGAAGCATAAACGAAATTAAAGAAAGTTAAAAATTGAGAAACTACCTGAACAAACAATGAAGTCTAATTTTATTAGATTATTTCTCCTCCCGCACTCAGAGTAGTTTAATGATAATTAAACGCTCCCATCTTTTAGGTGTTTCGCATTATACAACAAAGGTTTTTCTTAGTTACTTAGCTGCAGAGTGCTCCAAAATTAGTTCTAATATGCGCAAACCGCACTAAGTCGTCAAATGTATCGCCATTACGTCTTTCACGATAGTAAACAAAGACGGATATAGATTTACGGCCTTTATTAATTGAAAGCGTGTTAAATCTAGATTGTTTCTATGACCTGTGTGGTATATTTCTGCCTACAATATTTTACCCTTCATGCGTATTGTAGTTTCTAGTTCTTAAATAAATAACACCTTTTCCCGATCGATCTCTTACAAATTTCCTCAGCTCCAGCAAATGGTAGAGTCTCACAAAATACCATGCTATAAACGAAGTTCAGATCGTATTAAAACTTCTAGAAGTTATCTTCAATATTACCTTTACTCTGAATATCCAAGAAGTATTCTTCGTTAGTATCCCATGTGAGTGTGAGACTGGAAGACTTGACTGATAAGTGGACGACGACTGGCGTCGTTACCACATCAGTGACGTTGCCACCACATTCGGCCAACAAGTTGGTCGAGGTGATTTGAGTCATTTCTACTAGGATCTCTCTCGTCTCCAAGGGGACATCTCTCAAGTCAAATCTGGAACACAAGAACATAGGATTATTCAAATTTAACGTATCTTTAGAGCTATAAGTTTAGTTTCCATCTCCGAACACACCATCGCATGTAACAAAGTTGGTTAAATGAAAAATGTGGTTCATCTAAATTCTTTAAAATAAAATGAAACCACTCTGAGTATTACAGAATAATTTAATGTAAGATTTATCTTGCAACATTTACTGCTACTTAATGTAATTAAAAATGCAGCTGCAATATAGAATTAATGCGGCGTACGAATGTGGAGGAACTAGGAGTATTTTCTTTTTAATATTATTTATTTCTATGTTTTTAAATGTTTTCAAGTTCTATTGATATATTGTTCCTAAAGATTTTGAATTAAACGTTTTGTATTTATAGCAACAGTTCGCTGTTATCTAGTTTATTTTAGGCTTAAAAGTTAACACGAGAAATAGACTTTTAGCTCTATACTAAAACAATTGAAATGTTGTAAAAGTTACGCTAATTTTACGAAATATAACGACTAAGGGTCTATTGAGACAGTCCGGGGCGGAGAGCTGAGATTTATACCATTTAAATAATGTTTAATTTTATTTTGCACGTCTTTTCTTATCAAGAGCATACGTAAAAAAGACGTGAAAAGTAAAATTAAACTTTGTGTCAATCGCATAAAACTCAAATTAATTTGCAGTAAGAATCTGCTTCACTCTCTGCTTCGTTCTGTGTGAACGGACCCTAAAGGAACCATTGAAACATTTTATAAATAATTATAAAATGAAACATTAATTTTTTATGATCTCATATCATGATGTCTCCAACAATAGTTTTAATTAATACGACCTTAATAAAAACTCTACTATGTAGTTGTAAGAATTGTTTGCAGTATGCCATTAGGCGTCTAGATGTTTCTACGGTGTACTATAATTTTGTTTGGTAATTTTTTTTAATTTTTTTTTACAATCATCCAGTAATAAAACCGATATAAATAATTCATTAAACATTTATTTCTTTTTGAAAAACCTATAAAACCGAGGTACATTTCTACTAATTAATAACAAGATGTAGGTAATTTTTTGTATTCATTTGAGCAAGATGTATTCAAAGTTTGCTCGTCAACTCTAGCATGACTCGACTAATGATACTTGTAAGGTAAAAAAAATAAGATAAAGATTCAAATGTGTATGAAAAGGATATTTATATTGACGTATTTATTCTGAAGTGGTAGTTGACTTTCAGATTAAACTAGCGATCGTCCGCGACCTTGTCAGCGCAGAATTAAAAATACCCTATAATATGCCCACGTGCTTCAGTTAACTTCACTTCCAAGTCCTGTCAGAATCGGGCCTGACGTTCCTGATATTAAGGAATTAAAAATTACATACAGACATTCCAAATTTATTAATAAGTATAGATAACCAATATGATATTGTGACTGTGGTATTGAATTGCTTATGTCTACGTGTTTTTAAAGGTTAAAACATAAAAAGGCGACATGTAGCAAACGAATAACCAGAATCAACCCACTTCGTTTCAAACAAAACAGGGCGTAGGTGGGATGAAATGGATCATTACCAAAGTTGGCAATCGTGACCTATCAGACTTCCAAGTCAATGCACCATTATTAGTAATAGGTCAATCACCTTTATACCAATACATGACCATTTTACACAAACACTAAGTAAATATTGTTATATGAACTCGAAGGTCGATGACCGATGACTATCCAAAGTCGCTAAATACCTACGTAACTATAGTCGCATAGCAATTAGCAACATAGTCATGTGTCATTTTTGGTGCCATGATTCATAAGTTATAGTTTGTCGGAGATAAGATAATCATATTATGATTGATTATATTCTGAGGATTTTATTTCATACGATCAAAGTATTGCAAGTAGATAGAGATAGAATAGAAGAGATCTTTTGTCAGTTTATTACAGAGTTACTAATATTATAATAAAAAAATCTGCAATAATTTGATTCCTTCTTGCCAACAAGTGCAAGCAGTGACGATTAGGAAAAGAGATTGGGATCTCACAATATAAGCAGACAAAACGTGAAGTGTCTTCGAAACAAAACAGACAAAACGGGAAAGTGAAGATCGGCTTTCCAAGCTGTTCTAGGTGTACTTTCATCAGAAAAGTGCTTCATACTCGGGAACAAAATATAACATATTAATATACTATCTAAACATCTCAACAGATGACAATGCAATATAAAGAAAACAAAATGATTAGAATGAACTCAGACTAAATATAACTCCATTAAATTCCACACTTAGATAAAACGCGAATCCCTTCACGCAAAAAGAAAGCAATTGAGAGTAACTTAGAAACGTCAACGACCGAGTTATAGGGGGAACGATTCTTTGAAAACGTTTGTACATGTTTCCTACGTTATGCGGAAGTAACATCACTTATGGCATCCCGTTTGCGGAAGACAAACAAGAAAATAGTTGAGTACAAATAGACATTATTTATAATTCTTATCCACATCATACTAACTAATATTCCTTCTAAGTTTTCGTCTAAAATAACCTACGTTGTATGTATACCATGTTATTGTTATATGCAAATCGGAACTGAATTATTTTTCATTTTGCACTATTCCTATAAATTACAACATACTGTCAAATAGTCTTTAACCTTCCTCAAATTGCGCTAGCAAAACGCAGATAGTTTTAACATCAGGTAGTTCCTGAGATTATCACGATCAAAGTCTTGAGCTCTGTTATGTTATAGATATAGAGATGGGGGAATGGCTGGGAGTAACGTCACATTTGATGTTCTGGGAAGTGTCGCGCGACGTAGCGCCGCCGTCGATGTCACAGGACGCCGAGAATAGACAGACGCTCATTAGACACCTGCAGCGCTCTCCACACTTATCTTTTTAAAGTACTAGGGTTACCATAATTTCATTTTAGTTTTGCCATTTTGTTTTATAGTAAAAACAAAGCAATGCTGTTTGTTGGAAGGATAACAAATGATGTTCATTCAATTGTTTTTCAATTTTTCCTCATTCATATCCTACAAAATATTGACAATAATGTATTTAGATTTATGACTTGGTATTAATTAAATAAAAAAAGTATGTACATATATCTAAACATAATAGATGTTTTGAAACTATATGTAACGGTTTAAAAAGCTGATAGAATCATTCCAAGTTAACTAAACTACACCTTTAGATAAATGATAAATCAAAGTGCTTCTTATTGTACACTATTTTCTCAATAATAACAAATAGCATTAGCCTATTATGCCTTACTATGTTATAAATAAACCACACAGGATTGCAGACAGTAGAAACCTCATATTACTCGGTAATCTAAAGCAACATTATACGTAGAAAACATACCAATATGAAGTGGAAAGATTGGATTGTTTGTTTGTTTGCATAGAACAGGCTCCGAAACTACTAAACCGATTTGAAAATACAATTTGGAAGCCACACTATCCCCGGGTGACATAGACTATTTTTTTATTTCGTCTGGGCGAAGTGACGGGCAATATATGGTTTGTTATACTCTCCTTTTGATTACTTTAAACTTAAATCATTGTCTTAAATACACCGTATTGTTTATGTACACAACTCAATTTCATTATTACACAACTAAATCAATAGACGAGTAAAATCAAATATCCTTTCGAACCCCCTGTATTCTATATTTCTCCACTGATTTTAAAGAGTGAGTAGTCGTTTGATTTAAGTCAGATTTACTACTTTTAAACTTAACCTACATTGTTAACAAACAGAAATAAAATTATGTTCTATACAGTGTATGTATATTTTGGTCTCGGAAAATAACGATAAGTAAAATGACATACAATAGCATACATGGTAGCCCTAAACGCGTTTGTATCTCGCAACATATTGGGCATGTATTATGCGTAATATATTGTTAGAACGCACAGTTCGACCGTCATGATATTGCGTAAGTTCCACGTCATTCTCAGATGTTTGGCTTTATCCGAGAGAGCAATGTTTCTTTGGTTACAAATCTCTTTGAATGTTGTTCAATGTAGAGCAAATCAAATGACAATAAGTTATCAATTAATATCTCTGAAATTATTGATCTTGATTTGAAATTATATAAAACATTTCGGTAAAAAATATGAAAAAAATAGTTTGAGAAAAATCCCGTAGTTCGCTTTACTTTGTGTAATTTCCATTTACGATAAGTTTATCTTTGTAGGTCAGCATTTGTAACCTAGTCAATGGAAGAAAAAAGAAAATAGTGTAACATACTTTGTAAGACGAGATCAATCTCGTGTTACAAAGTATCTACATTCTTCTTACACTATCATTCTTATTAATTGATTGTTATGATTGAACTAACTTGATATATACATACCGCTGTAAGTAATTACATCGTAAATCTTGCTAGAAGTTTCAACCTTTTTACTTTATTAAATGAAATATTTAATATTTAATTTAATTACTACAAACGAAAAATTATTATTTTATCTTCGAGACTGGTTAAAACAAAATAATTGAAAATACAAATTGAATCATAACTAAAAAAAATTAAATATACAAAATATAAGAATAAAAGAATAGTTTTTAATGATATTCACCTCATTGTAGTTTAAAAATGTCAGTAAGTCGACGACACAAATCAACAAACAGTTTTAGATGGAAATTAAAAACATCTATTTATTCATCTACGTGGCGACATATTGGGCTACATGGCTACATATTACCTATCTTCAAGGGAATTTCTCATATATATCATATGTATAATCATGTGATGTTATCAATTCGCCATGTCTTAGTTACCTGGCAAACGCTCAATAAACAATAACTAGTTACCCGTTCGCTAATTACAACTAAACGAAAGAAAAAACGATTTGCTGAACAAAACGTGTTTGATAATGCATTACCAGTTCCACGTTAGAACGTCGTGTGTAGTCTGTTTTATTGCAGGTTTCGATATTTTGTTGTCTCCGTTTTTTAAACAGAAATATAAGGGATAACAATATGTGTAAATGCAAGAGTTGCTGCAGTCGAAACCAAGTTGTATCGTCGCGTGTACCCGTTAGAAATGATAATTTTACGTTCGTTTTAATGGCTTTCAGTTTTATTGTTTGATTCTATCGCAATAACCTCTTTATTTTTAATCGTATTATAAGCATGAAAAATTGTCAAGGTCATATAAACAAAACAAAATATATAACATCATAGTCATAATAAGAAAGTAACAATAATGTTGCAATATATTCGTGGATATCTCAGTTGATTATTGATTTTTCTCAGAGAACAGTCAAAACAAAAGATAACATTTGACCGAATTGAAACATACCTGATGTAATTTGGATGAATCTTGATAGTGTTTGAACTCAATGAGGCAGTGACGGGCCTGGGCCACATGCCGCCGAAGCGACCGCACACAGTCCGGCAGAGGTCCAAACTCTTGAAGATATTGGTGGTGTTCACGGCGTGACCTTGTGACGGTAAGTCTGACCTCTCGCAGCCGTACTCCGGATCGCATTTGTAGACCCATGATGGTCTACAACAAAGTTTGTTATGTCACCTTCATTCACTTTGCGCTACGAAGGCTCGGTATGTACTCATCCATACATTTCTGTATCTTTCAGTCTCTTCATATATCCTCTTTCATATAATCCATCCATAATAATTCGATTCTATATCTAAGTTGTAATCAAAGATTATCATGTAAACTTAATTTTAAAAAATACGACTATATAAATTTGATTAAAATTATTGCTTGAGAATACAGTTTAAATATGGGGAATTATAAACCTTCGCTAGTTGAAAGGCCTTAAACACAAAGATATTGAGAAAGTGAGTCATTTTCAATTTGTTCTGTTCTTACAGTATCTACTGATAAATTTTACTACTACACACATATTTAGTTGTTGTTAAAGCCAGAACAATAAACAAAGTATGTTAAATTTAAATTGCATCAAATTATGTTTATTTCATCACATTTTATAGTAGACACTACATCATTCGATCAAAATCAATTTCGAGTTATTAACTCTCCTTAACTCAACGAGGTATATTGACGCTGTAACATTTTATTAATAGTGTTAATAACTTCTTAGTGTCCATTACGTTGACAAGACATAAAATTAAGAAATTTATTTTATCGTCTAACTTTAGTGTTCAGTAATATACGTACATACATACACGAGTCGTAATTTACTTAGAGGATTATAAAACTACATTAATGTAAAAGGTATTCAATTAAATAGTTGTGGAAGTTAAGAAAAATATGTAAACACAAATTTACTTTCCTTAAGTATTTAGATATAAGTATTTAATTTATAATTTTTTCATTTATTCCTCTCATGGGGTTGACGATAGGCATTCAACCGACCGGAAAAATTGAGCCAAAACATTCAAATTTATAGAGTAAGCCGACTTGTAAGCCGACCCGACGTGAGTGGGCTAAGATACGATGACAAATTTACTTTGTGATTTAAATAAAAATATAAGTAAGTTCTAAATCAATTGTGTCGTATAACTCAGATACAGTTTACACTTTATTTGTGTTGTTTTAATAATAACTAATAAGGCTAGGTATAATATAAACTTACTTATATGTGTCAGAATTAGTTTCTAATCCGTGTACGTCATTGCTTCGCGCTGAATGCACAAATACTGTAACTAACAGTATCCAGTGCCAGACCATCTTCAGCTGCAACAATTATAATAATTATTAATTGCTTTTCAATTATTAATTAACTATTATAAACTATTATAAATCTGTTAGTACAATATAACAATAAGATTCCATAGTAACGTATTGAATCAAATTACATCTTTGATTGTCTTTACTTAAGTACACAAAAAATATTACAAGAAAAAGAAAATAAAGCGTAAAGTTCTAAACCATTGCAGATATGTATATGTATTGTCCATCTACCCGACATTAAAAACCATAGAGACGAGAAGTAGAAATATCCTCTAACTTAGCTTCCCATCCTCCGACAATTTAAGGTAGGCAAATCTTCTGCAATTGTGGATGTCTATGGACAGTGGTCTATTCACCATTTCAGCGAATTCAGGTCGCCGTTTGCCAAATACTTATAATATACAAAAGACCGTCCGTAAAATTTGATTTACCAACAAATTCACTTAGAATAACAATAAACTTGTTTAAATAAATAACAATAGCACAACAACCAAAATTGCGTTTATTACGTTGTTAAAACACTTATACTAAAACTATTTACATATTTACATTAAAATTTCATAAAATCTACATCTTGTTGTTGACTTTTCCCGCGTTTTTCTTTTACTACTGGTCTATCTTTTTCTTAATCTAAAAAGGCAAAGGTCTTGGTGGCCAGTATGCCACCTCTTTGGCAGAATCAACTAATGTAATAACTCTCTTGAATGTGAATCGTTGGTTGCTAAGTATTCGCTCATATTTACTGCAAGTGGTTATTTCCGGTTGTTGCAAATAATGCGAATGTGATTTAATTTGGTGTTCATACGGCATTGATTTACGCGGTTGCTCTGTGGTTACTTGGATATGTAATACACTATTCAATATACAAATGAGTAATAGCAACTGTAAATAATCTATGTAATAAATGGTATATTTTAATGTGTGTAGTGTAGTTCGTGTGCTATTTAATACAAGTTATGAGAAAGGAATCAAAATAGGTATAGCTAGAAAGTTCGTTGTTGAAACCTAAAAAATTATACAGTTTTTTTACCACCTCCTTTTTTTAAGTCTGTTAATAACAATGTAAAGCGTTGTATTGTAAGTATTATGTTTTTACTTTTTAAATATTGAATTATCGAATCCAAGGAATTATCGTTTAAAATAAAAATTTCCATTTGCAGAATGACGGAATATCGAATAAGCGAAACTCGAATTATTCAACATAAATTAAAAACCAGTATTTAAAGGTGAAGTTTTTTTTGCTAAATTGTGCAAATTTTGTAGTTATCTTTTTACAGTGCAAAAACTACGTTGCGAAACTGGATCATAAATACGTTTTATATGTTAGAGTTAAAAACCAATGGTTTTAATGGATCGGTGAATACGTGGAAATAACCACAACTTCACAGACACAGCGAATAATAGACTTTTAATGAACGCTCCACATCCAAAGTTTTCGTCTGGTTCTATAGTTTGATTTTAAAAACAGATAAAAAAATAATTCCGATTTGAAATGAAACATTACAAAGATCATTCCGTACTCTATTTAATTTTTTTTGTTCAAAAATAATTTTAATACCTTTAATAATTAAAAAAAAAACTTTGCATAAACTGTTACAAAATGTATAACTAGGAGCCTATCTGAAAATATTACGTACACACGCGCGAGTAACGGGCTGGCACACGCCACTATCACCATTGTACTATCGGAACCAACAGGCCAACAACTTCCGTGCAAACATAGTATAAAACACATTTAAAATTGTCCCCAATTAAAAATAATGAATAAATAATTCGTGACAAGACAACACTATAAAGAGTTGGATTAGGACAGAAAGACAAGAGATTTTTGTCTTCTAAATCATTGTAATTTTCATCATTACATTAACTTCTTGATCATTTCACACATGTGTGTGTGAGTGTGTAAGTGTGTAAGTCTTTATATAAATTATATCGACCAATAAGAACAAAATGTCATCTATATTGTTTGCAGTATAATTACAGTCAAAATAACCATAAACTTTTATCATTTAAAGAAAAAAGTATTTTAAAACAATGAGACATTAAAAAAAACATAAAATAAAAACGTTTAGATAACCTACATAAACGAAACAAAGCAGGCTTGCAAAAAACTTTCGTTACCAAGAAAGTGCGTTAGCTCATTATGCGTAAACTTTCTACTGCATTCATTAAATACTTGTTGATAGTCGTATCCAACCTGTCTTTGTCTGATATTGTATACTAAATGCTTTTTAATGTCTGTGGTAACAGGATATTCAAGATAATTTTAAGTTTTCTCTCTAACTAGGTAAAAGAAAGGTAGAATATAGAAAGTATTCATAAGATTAAGTGACAAAGTTGTCGGTTTAACTTTCTTTATTAATTGTTGGTTTCTGAGACCAATATCTTAGTTTAAAACATGTTTTTATCAGTGTTTTGTTAAAGAAAATGAGAGGGATGACGATATATTTTATACAGACAATTCTTTTTTTAAGTTTATTTTTTAAGCTACTCCGTTTTAATTTTGTCACTAATTGGTTAGGTTTAACAATTAATGACAAAATATAAACTTCAATTATTATGGATTTTTTGACGATTTACATCTTTACGAGTTTACAAACTTTAGGATCAAACGAAATACTAAATGGCAGGTAAAACCATGAGGCGCGTCATATTTTAATAAAAGAGAGAAATCAAACAGCACAAGAATTATTAAACGATCATCGCCATTTCAAATATGTTGTACTTACGTAATGTTATAATTACGCATTTTTAATTGTAATTTGTACAGTGGACATACCGTACGACAGTTTTGTGAGATATGAACAGCAATCCATATGATTATTCTCTAATTTATATACTTTCATTCCATATTAGATATTTACATAAAATAACACAATGTACACATATATATTTATATATGTATTTATCGGATAACAAAATCTCTAAAATGCAATATCATAGTAATACATATAATAGATAAAAATACTCACATTGTAGTTACTTATCTTAATACAATTTACATGTATCTGTTGTCGGAACATAAAAAGAAAATTAATAAAAACTTACTTTTGCGAACGCAAACGAGTAATAGGAATATTTTGGGAACGCTATATGTCACCACTTATATTATTATACTTTTACTATTTAATTTATCTTATTATAAATAGTTTATTTATTCACCAACAACAAAAGTATAATTCAAGCTCACAACAGTATCATCACAAGACTACGGTTTTGTTTTTATTTAACCCCATCGAAGTCAACAGGCTAGGGAACGAAACCGGACTTTGGTTTTTGCACTTTTATTTAATTTGTATTTTCTTTTATTTCTTGTGCAACACAAGTGTTGTTCACAACGCGAAGGTCGAGAATGATTTGAATTAAATATCGATTGCGGATCGTATCAAGTAATTTTGTTATTGTTTAGCAAATGCCAACGGTTAGGAAACATTTTTAATGTTTCAATAAATGCGCGCGCGCGAGTCTGTAGCGCGAACCACTCTGATTGGCCGACGCGAGGCACGCTCCTCGCTGCCCGAGATTTGGCGGGAGATCCGCGTTTTTACCGTGCAACTAGTTTTTAATTCGAATTGTTCGCAAAATTGATCAACATTGCTGACTATTCAATAGAATAACAACATATACAACTTACAAAATAAGCAATGTAAATTAATTTGTATCTTATTTCTTACTATCGTCGGATTTATTACTAACAAATAATTCATCCTTTCTCCTAAAATCCTTGAAGGCAAGGATCATATTAGATTTTAAAATTTATTCAATTATTACAACCAGCCAATATAAAATTTAAGTCAACTAGAGCGAGAACAATAATTGATCTTAAGGTCAATTCAAGACACGTCTGGTATATTGAGCTAATTGACTCTATCTTACTAATATTATAAATGCGAATGTTTAGATGAAAGGTATGTCCAGAACGACTGCATGGATCTCGATGAAATTAGGCATGGATGTAGAGCATTGTCTGAAAGAACACATAGGCTATTAATTAAGCTTTTTTAAATTCACAGCTACTTTAGCATAAATTTTATAAAATCATTATGAGGCAAAATTCCACATACAATAACTTTTAACATTATAAATACTAAAAACAAATTTACCTATGCGTTTATACGATTTATAGCTTGATTATTAATAGATGAATACACGAATAGCCCTTCGTTTTCCGTTCCCGTGACGTCAATAGCGCTGTAGCCAAAATGTTCAAGACAGATTACACAAATGGGACACCTCTTCACCCACACTTTCGTTACGCGACATACAATGTTTTAAAAATACAATGACATATCATTTCGTATTTATAACATACGAAAACTACGCATAAGTTGCTTTAATTATTATATATTGTCAAAGATAAAAACTATCAAAAAACATAAATATTCCATTATAGATTATTACGATACTTTATTTCTTTGTATTGCTTTTAACAAAAATATAACAACATGTAAATAGGTTTTGCAACTAAATATGTAAAATAATTATTTCTTTGTCGGAGACAACCTTGAAAACCCACGTTAATATTTAAAAAAAACAAGGTCTCACAAGCTGATTTTACTAATTACTGACATATAACTTAACGACAATTCGAGACGGTTGAATACATGAACATAGCTTATTTAATCTAACGAAATACTAGATGCCAAGCTAAGAAATCATTGTAATTTCTGAGGTCATCAAAATGTTTATAATGTCACCAGAATCCTGACCATCTTCAACTATGCTTCTTTTAACTAGAGACGTTTTTATCTAGTTAAGTTTTTCTAATCCCATAGCATAAGATTAAATAACTCTGCGTTACGGTGATCTTATCACCGTCTTAAGAAATATACTGCTGAATTGACAGGAGATAATTATCTTTTGCGCGTATGTAGGTATGTTTATAAAAGGTAATATGTCCTATTATGACCTTCTGTTTGATGGTTTGATGATTTTGAAAGGCTCACTAATTTTCCGACTCTTCATTAGTTATGTTATAATGAATCATACCGTCTGTTGGTTTTAATTATAAACCAATGTTGAATGGTCTAAGAAAAAAGTTAGAGAAAGCAAGAAAATTATAAGCAATCCCGTGGAATCACACAGTAACACAAAGTAAATGATAAATGTAGTTAATAAATTAACTATTGTTACCTAAGTATCTGCGCCCAATCGGGCCCCATGGCAGAGGTACGGTAATACCGTTAGCTGCATTCGTCGTGGGAGCCGCGCCGAACATCATTGTTTGTACCAAACGACTGCGCCTACGCACTTCTATAGGAAATAAGTTTACCTTTATAGTACAATACATTAGATGTCTGTTAAAGTGAAAAGAACAGATAAAAAAGGTTTACGAAGAGACACAAAGAACATCCCTGTATCGAGTATAGAGGCATTACCCATGAAGATAATGTTTTCGCAGATGTGTATTTATGTATGACCGTATCATTTTGAACTCCTGTTTAACCGCTTTTGAAAAGTAGTATCATCAGAATCATGTTTTTTTCGTAGTATAATTAATATCACAATGAGCCTCTTGAATATAATAGATACAGTCATCGTATTATACACAAATCTTAAGTCAACAACAATGCATAAAAACTGCAAAGGAAATCACAGACTATAATACATACGAGAATATGAATCTGTTCAAAGTCCAAATGGTGTTAATTGACATCGCTTTATTACAATGGCTATTAAACTGTAAAAGTAAGCAAATATGAATAATAATACTCAGCTAATTATTTTAAAAATTTCTTAACATGTTAACAATATACTGGAAACGTATCTTATAGTAAGTATTTTTGTTACCCATACTTTCAACTGAATGATCCTAAAGTTGTCTATTGTCATCTAAATAAATGATAAAAGTGGTGACAAGGAATAATATTTTGAACAAATTATTTGTCCTATCTTTTGTGCTAGCCGCACGATACCGCTACGCACGGCTGTTATTTTAAAGCAATCGTGGACGAACCAGTGAAAATGAGCTTTGTCACTATGGAATCGCGACTGCTTAGTGGAAATGGGATCTTAGCATTTGTTTGTAAAGGCGGGAAATAACATCAAAGTTATCATCAACAGCAATAATTCCGATCATTGTTGTGATTACATTTAGTTGTTTCTTACAAAAATATTTGCTGTTTAGTCATAATTTCACATTCTTCTTTTGTTTTTGTCACGGTGATAATATCAATTCCATGTTTACTTATCGCACATGTGGCAAAAGCGCAATAGAGTACTTAGGTATTGATTATCTTGGAAGCATTAACTTGCATAAAATGATAAATAACAAAGATTCATAAAAAATATCATGATTTTTAAAGAATTCTACACCAACGCAACGTAACAATATTTTGTTAAATAAATCCATACAATGAATATAGCAAAAAAAAACATATATCGCGTACTTGCGTTTATTTGCGTTGTTTTTAATGAATATCTTATTTTTTAAATGTATGTATGGCTGCCTATCTACATGTCTATGTGTGTGTGTATGTCTATTTTTATTAATTCCGCGCTGTCGATGTCGGGTGTAACCGCTAGTTACAGTTAAAAAAATACTATGTGTTACTTAACAATTTAAAAAAGTATCATTAAGTCAACCTTTAAATAAGTTCAATCTAGAAATTGGTGTTACTTTTGTTCTATAGCAATCATAAAATCGATATTTACTTTTCCAATGCATAGCACACATCAGTAAACATTAAAATGTGGGGCTGTCATTGTAAAATAGTATGTAAATATAAAAAAGTAACGCCCCCATTGTTCACAATTTTGGATAAGCCTTCCACTAGCCCCCCTCGTCCCACTTCTGGCGACGGCCATAAGTATGATCTAGGGCTGTGAACATCCGCTAATCGGAGAGACACCATAAAAAGAATAGAATGTATAGGTTGCTGTCGCTAGATGCTATATTTTTAATTTCAATTTAAATTTTCAGCGCCAATAGCCTAATTTTAAGGGAACAGACCCTCGACCACGTTTCGGAATCCCGCCTATCGAATATTGTTATAAGCTATATCCTAGCATAAACCTAGAGTTAAGTTGAAATGGAACAAGAAATAGCTGTATTGAGAAAACTGTGATTAAGAAAAATGTGACAATTTTAAAAAATTTAATTTTCACACAAAGAAATTGCGATCGAAAAAGTTATTAAAAATTTAATATAAATTCGATTTCGGTTGTAAAATCGATTGAACAAAGTATCGATAAAATAGTTGATTTTTAAAAATAACAACTCCAGCATATGTCAATGCCAGTCGTTGATATATGTCATGTCAACCGCAAAACCGTGATTGGCAACACTGACATTTAGATACAATTACGGTCTAAGTGCAATACTTTATTTTTTGTGTAAAATTCTAAAATGTATACTGTCTCGAAAGGACCTAGCAAGATTGTAGCAAAAACTAGAAGAGGTAATACTGTAGACAGAATTTCCAAAAAAGATTTTGTAAGTAGCGGCTAATCATAACCAATTAGCTAATTTACTAAATCTTGGTTCACAGGTCTATCACAAAATTTAGAAAGACTAGACAGCCGCAAAGACCACAACAGAAGGTCTTCAGAATCAGACAATGGAGATGTTATTAAGTACGTATTAGTTTTTGTGCATGATGCAATATCTTTAGGTACAAGATTTCATCACAGTCTTTACATAACCTCCTTGTGATCGTATCCTATAATATATCTCCGCGGTTTAAAACTTGCATTTAGTATTCTATAAAATATTTCAAAATTATAATACTATTTTTATGAGTTATCACTGTAGTTATTTATTATTTTTTTACAGCATGCCCAAACCAGTATTCCATTCCAATGGTAAAAAGACAGTACATCAGAGAATACAGCATCATGTTATAACCCCGCAGCATGAAGAAATTATAAGATATATCAGTGAAAGTAAGTTAAAGTATTTTGAGTTTAGTACATACAGTTGGGCAAAGTAACAACAGATGGCCTCTATAACCAAGATAGTAGGGTTAGAGAGAAACCTCTATAAGCAAGTAAAATATTGCAGACTCTTGTTAAATCAGGTTTGACTGTATAGCTGTATACCTTGTTACTGTGGGCTTCCACTGCTCAAACAACTGTACAAAAAGATAATGTTGTTATCTCTTTTTTTCCAAAAAGAATGTAAAAGACAATATGTTTTTGTAAAGGTGCTTTGGCAGTGAAAAAATTAGATAGGAAAGTTAACTTTTTTCAGTTTACTATTCACTATAGAAAAAGATTGGTTTGTACTTGAATTTGATTTAGATCCACTTTTTTGTTCTTTATAGTCAAGCATGAAACATAATGTTTTATGTAAATGAGATTATCTGTTTTATTTTAATCCACCGACATACAAATATTTTACATGAAAAAATTATTCTTAAAGTATTTGTGACAAATAATCATAAATTCAACAAAATATTTCTAGATTAAAACATTTTATGGAACTTAACGAGCTGGCATGTTACTGTCCTCGGATCTCAAGAACTTATACTGCCAAATGTATTTTCTGCTCTACTTTTTAAGGCAGCCATGACATTACTTTTAAAGCATGCAAAAGCAATATTTGTTAGGTACACAAATTGTCAGACTCAGCCAGTGAAATACCATAACCACACAGAAGAGGGACATGAAGTGGAAGCAATTCCGCATTTCTTCTGATGTGTGTGCATGCAGGAGAGCTAATTTTAGTCCATGTTCCCTTCCCACCATTTTCTTATAAGGAAATAATAAGAAGGGCAATATTTCTCCTTCCTATGTATCTGTCCACCGCCAAATTCCCTTATAATCATTTCCTTATAAGAAAATTGTTGTCTAAGGTGACGCATAGAAAGGGGACATATTTTTTTCGGTGTGTCCCCTCCAATGTGAATTAAAGGTAGGCAACATTACAGATTTGGAGGCCTAATTTTAGTCCTCATTCCCTTCCCACCCTTTTCTTATAAGGAAAGAATGGGAAGGGGAGGTGGATTGGAGTCTCCTCCATTGTTGATTGAGGGGAGGTAATGCATCTGCAATTGTGAATGTCTATGGGCAGCGATCGTTTCACCATTTCAGCAAATTCATGTGGCTGCTTGCTCATTTGCCACCTTGTAATATAAAAAAAAGATAAAAAAAATAATAACCATAAGATTTCTTTTCCAGCCTGGACACAAACAGCTAATGGAGATAGTGAACCGTCAACACCTACAAGTACAATAGGTAAGAAATGAATAAACTGTATCTCACAAACATTTCAATGACAAACTAGTTTGAAGTTATAAATTTCTTGAATTAGAATTCCAAATGCAGTTAGTATTTTATCGCGTTTATTTATTGGGCACAAATTAAATACTTTTTATACACGTAAAATAATTATTTAAAACATTTCAGAGTTTGTGAAATTTGAATGTGCTTTATCAGTGTTGTAATTTAAATTTATCATTGCCAAAACTTTAGAGTTTTTTTAATGATAATGTGTAAAATGGTGTTGGAATTAATGATAATGATATGTCAAGTTATTTTTTTTTAGTTAGAAAATATATTTATTTAATTAATGCATTGTCCATAAATATTCATTAATCAATTAGTTACACTAAAATTTAGAAATGTAATTTATTTTATGTTTCTTTCTTTTATTTGTGCATGTGAAAGAACCAGTTTATTTACTTTCCTTTACTGACTTGTTTAACCATTAAAAGCTTTTTTTTTAACCCGATGAACATGAAATTCGTTTCTTATTATAGGATCAGGTAGTTCATCACCAGCTCCAGAGAATCTTTACTATCAAGACGAGGCACCTAGTGCAGTCCTTCACGACTTCAAACCTTTTGACCTTGAAACATGGTGGGGCAAGCGACTCTTCCAAAACATCACCAGCTCACTCTGAGATCCAATCTTCATCATACTAAGAATGGGAACATGAAATTATACCATAGCAGTAAGTCACAATCAATTGCAGTTTACTAAATTTTATAAATACAATACAAAAATATATTTTTTATGATACCATTTTTGCGATTACAATCTCGCAACGCTTTATCTAATATTTAACAGATTTTAAATGCATTTGATATTTACAAAGGCCATATTTAAAAGACATTTTAGTATTAGTTGATTGTTATAGTCTAAGAGCTAGTAAAGTTATATCTTAAACACTCCGTTGAACTTTATAATATCAAACTATGCGGGTTTCCACAATAATTTGTGGGGAGCAATATTTATAACTATTCTGTAGACAATTTTTTTAAATGTAAAAATACTATACTTTTGTTAATAAATTAAAAGCAGTAAACTCTGACTTTACTTTGGAAAGGTGAAATTATTTTCACCGATACCAAATCAATTTTTATTGTATTTAATACTTTCAGTAGAAATTTAATATCACTAGATTTTACATTTATTTAGCTTCTTTAATTTAAATTTAGTAAGCTACAGTTGATTGTGGATCTCAGTAGATTACACCTTATGACGTAAGACGCAATATCCAACGCTCAATATTATATCTCTACAGATTTGCTCTTAACCAATATTCTCTCAGATTATTTTTCATTAAACACACTCCATTTTTTTTAAATAGTAATTTAAAAAGCTTTAACTGGCAGCTTTTATTAAAATTAAGCGTTTGAAATATGAAACATATTTCAGAAAATGGGTGTTCCCCGTTGGGTCGAAATTATTTTTCATTCATTGGACTACATCGGCCCAATGGGATATTTCCCCACAATTGAGTCCATAGAATTGAAAAATATCTCCCATTGGTCGGTTCGGCTCCATGGATTTATGAATCATAAGTTTTTACACACAGAGAAATATAATTAGAGTTTTTTTTAATGTCTAGATATTTTTGAAAGTCATTTTTTTAATGATAAAATTACATTTAAAGATGTAATTTAAGAAATTATTTGATATCAGAATTAAATATGATTTATAATCGAAAATAATGTTATATCAAATATAGCTCTGGTTTTTACTGGTTTTGAAATTCTGCTATTAAAATTCACATTTCTAAAAATAGTAAAATGGAGGTGGTAATTACCCGTTGCTTCTATTTAGAATCATGGGCGGTAGGGGGGGGGGCAACTGCCCTTACACCCCTAGAGAATCAAAAAACAGCTTTAAATGGTCTATGCTCTTACCATATTAATAGTAGTTGCCCTCCTTACATCCAGCTTAGATCATCGACTTCGGCGCCATCATAATTAGAAGTTTATCTTGTGAAAACGACTCTATATTTTTCCTTTTATTTCGTAGAACTTTATCACATAATAGTTTTTTTTTAATGCAATATTAATAACCAATATGTTTGTACCAAAGATTTGGTATAAATTATTAAATAATTTTGATGTTAAATATACCACAAAAGGCAGATATACACGAACTGTTTCATATCCGTGTATATCGGTCCTTAATGTATTGTTTATTGTTATCATGTTTTAATGTCATGCAATAGTTAATTTTGAATGTTTATTTATGTTTTGTTGTGATCGAAAAATTATTGTTTTTATCCGTTTTTGTGTTATTATGATTCTGTTATGAAAACAATTTGTGCATATGAATTTTTGATTCAATCTTTTAAAACAATGTTACATCGAATCCATTCTACAAAAATGTTGACTCTATAAAAAAAATAGTAATAATATTTTAATGCTTTTTTTTAAAAAAAATTAAATATTTTCTATTCGAAAATGATATGAATTTCGTTCATTAACGAAAGATACAAAAAATATACACAACCAATATCATCACAAAAAAAACATAGAAGATTTACGGTGGGTTTATGAAACCAAAATCTCAAAAAACATATTATCCCTGTGAACCTTTGACAAAACAGTGATAACAAATGTTTTAAATGGAGATTTTTGGTATAAGAAACCCACGATTAAACGATCATATACAATGGGGTATATTGTGTTCATGGGTAACTCGATTAAAATTGATAAAATGCAAATCAGCTCACAGTTCATATAGATGAAGCAGATCAGTGAACCGATTCGCAACTCAGCTCAATTTGTACTTGCATAAACTTATGATTGGTAGCTCTGCGACTCACCGAATGACTCGCGGCTCACATAGTTAAGATCAATGATTTAAGCCTGTGTAAGGTGAACATTTGAACCGGTTCAGAGCTAATTTATACACGTCTAGTAAATTAAGATTTTTTTTTTAAATTGTGATCGTCAAATAAAATGTAGTGAACTCGTTAAATTAAATGCAAATTCGTAACAAAGCAATATTAAATATAATTCTGCCTTACATTATTTGTATGTATTTATATACATACATATATAAAATTTTCGTTCCTAAAAAAACATGTTGATCAAATATTTTGTTTTATGCTTATTGTTATAACAAATTTTTACAATTGTTATATTTACAATGAATGTTAAATGTTAGCTTTTTACATATTATAATTGGATGTTGTAATTTTTTTTTTTTATAAAGCTTAAATGCCTGAATTGTGAACAATGTCTTCCAGAATATTGTTGTTAATAAATCTTTGGAATATTGGTTTTTGTTAAATGTAACATGTATATTATATGAACTCATAAATATGCCTTCAACGTTTATGATTTCCAGTATATAAATCAGAGTCACAAATATATTCAGCTTTAAAAATTTGAGAGTATAAAATATTGTATTTAAAGTTGCAAATCGCTTATAATGGCGATTTTGTATACGCTGTATTTTTTTTTTGTAATGGAATTAAGGTATGATAGGTTTTAATTCCTTTTAGATGATAGAAATTATGTAGTGAAATTGGAGCAGGTAGAATATTTTTAGACTGATTTAGTTGTTAAAAGATATGCTTTTTGTTGTAGTTGAATAAACCATCTGACAATGTTTTTAGTCGTTTTTTTTTTTCCTTTTACATTTGGCCATTAGACGTTGATTTCTTGTAGAAGCCATGACTCGATTGGTTCGATGTGTTAATCTGTCAGTTTTAATTAAGTGATCTTTCATTCTTTTGTTGCATTAACCGTGGGCTTCTGAGACCAAAATCTCCGTTTAAAGTTAAAATTTATTACTAACTCTATTTTGTCAAAGATGATTTTCCGATTCCATAATTTAATTCTGTTTTTTGTTCTCGAATCGGACTCAAATCTAAAATTTCACGAGATTCTCAAATTGTTTAAAACTGTTAGATAATTTTCAGTAATAAAACCTTTGCAGATAGAAATTTAATACTGGTAAATGATTTATATATGTTGCCATAATTAAAAAAAAATCAACATTTGACATTGACCAATTGTGACGTACAATTTATATTTTTTATCAATAAATTAAAATGGATCGTTATGTTGTTACAAACGATTGCATACCAGAAATTGTTAAACATTCCAAAATAAATGACAATTCTGTAAGTATTCGTAATTTAATCATTGTTTTATTCTGAATTGTTTGTATTATTTTTAGTTTAAAATAAAACCTTTAGTGTAATTATCTCCTACTAAGGGATGCCCTTATTGTAGCAATTAGTTTCTCTCGGTTTTATCTTTTATATATATGTTGTCATATGTCAGGCTCAATTTTTCCGTCGTAAAAATTTCTTGAACGGTTTACAAAATGCCCTCAACATCCTAAACGGCCTCGAGCGTTGTCTACAAAAGACTGGCAAGTACGAGAAGAAGTTGTTAAAATGCAAGTCGTCTCACTCGCATACACACAATAACGATTGGTGGGAGAGTGAACCGTCAGAGGGCAAGGAAACGAAGGTTTTGAATGCTGGTTAGTTATTTTAGTATAAAGTTCGAGTAAAATGTGACTATTCTTTAGTTTATTTAACTGACATGTTTTTGTTTACTTTCATGAAGACAAAACTACATCGTCTAGAAACCAAGTTGACTTGGCGGAATCCTGGTCTACTATGAGCATTGTGTGCCTTCAATATCAGTAAGTTATTATAAACAGCTAATATTATTGCTAATGACATTTATTTTAGACCATTCTTCCACTAAACAACATGTATTTTTTAAGAAATGGTACGTACATTTTCTCAGTGAATAGCCTATCTTGTTTTAATAAGATACGAAGAGTTATCGAAACGTTACGAGGCGTTACTCCAAGCGTACGACGAGCGATGTGGTGCGTTGAGCGAACGAGAGAGGGCGGTGGCGCGGCTGCAGGGGCGCACGGACAGGATGCGCGCGCAGCTTGTACACGCGCACCAAGCACTGCTCTCCGTTGGTGACAAGTATCTCATGCTGCGAGGGAAAAAGATGATGCAAGTAAGGAGAACTTGTATGCTAGCGTGTTCACATTAACCACCAAGCGTTTGTGCGATCGACCTGTTCTAATAAGTGTAGTTTTGTTACCGTTAAGATTGCATTTCGTATTCTTCGGCAATTTAAACTGTCAATTCTATTTGCAAACGCAATGGGTCATGATTTTGTATGAGTGAAGAATGTCTAGAATACATTAGAATATTTAGTAGTTGTGTTATTTAACACCAAAAGTTGCTTTAATTTCGAATATAGTTTTTAGTAGGAACCAACTTAACTATGAGTAAACGTTCAATATCGTAAATTTTTCAACGCAAACCAGAAAAAATGGTATGAAGAAAGATTAGAAGCTCTGAAGCGTTTACTACAGGAAATAACATTTGAAGCGGAACGCGCCGAGTTTGAACTGAACAGTCAAACGCAAGACTCTGTGGAGTCGGAAGATGTCGACACATCTTTACTTGTTTCAGAGGTATCGTGCTTGAACTTTTATTTATTTGTAAGAACAAACATCTGTTGTATGTACGTGATATACCGTATCATACCATGACAGAAGATATGGTTGAAGCAAAAGTATGGACACAGTTTCAACGAAACGACTACCAACGCGCGGCTGTTATTTTGTATGGATCTGGGTGTCCCATTTCCGCGTGAGTCTAGGCACTACCTCGAAATAGGCTTACGTCTGATACTGAGGTCACCTTGTAGACCTAATACTAGTCCTTATTAAAAAAGGGTGGAAAGTAGATTTACGGGGCTGGGTAATGATAGTTAAATAATACTTTTCTTAATTAGATTTTCGTCATAGGAATATATGTTATTTATAATACTAAACAATATAGTGCTTCCTTTCAGATTAGTCGCTGTAACTCTTTGTTTTTAGAGAATCTTCGTTTGAAAACAGAATTGGAAGGCGTGTCCACGCAACATTACGATACTTATTAGATTTTTTACATAGATTTCAGAATATTTGGTTGTTATTCATCTTAAGAAGATTTAGGAATACTATTACGTTTCATTTATTTTATTAAGTTTATTTAATTAAAATAGTTTATTGTGAAAATAATAATTTATTTAATTTATTTTATAGAGATATGTTACATTCATCATTGCCACAAAATGTGCTTTTAAAATATTAGTTGTGTTTTATCTTTAATTGACGGGAATTTGGCAGACTCCATACCTTAAACAAAACAATATTTTGTTATTATTGCTGCTATTGGAAGTCAATTCTTAGAGTACACAAATAGCGTTTGTCTTTATGCGTTTATGTTCATAAGTCATGTTAATTTTTTTTTTACTTTATGAATAACTTAAAGATTGCTCATTAACGTTTAGTGTCAAAGTAAGGTCAAAATCTGAATAAATGATACATTGTCTAATGTAACAATGTCTTTACTATTTGAAACTAAACGATTCGAAAGAAAATTGAAAAGCAATAACCACAAAAATAATTTATTAAATAGCTTAAGTACATTATTATAACAACACCAATATTTTATAAGCAAAATACAATACGCACAAACACACAGTTCAAATGAAAGCCCACCTTTTACTGAGTAGCCAGAGCTTGTCAATTTTTAACACACTTATTATGTTATATACTATCTATTTCACATATAACTCGTGCATTTGTTTAATTTCATCAACCATGCCGTCAAGTATCAACGATAGTTGGTCCGACGTCCTCACTATACTTGCGTCAGCCATCGCGGAGAATCGCAGAACACCACCGTAGCAAAGAGCTGATATACCAAGACCTATGTAACACGACATAAAACTTTTTAAGATTTTGCAATTGCTGTGAACTAAATTGACAGTTACATAAAAAAATAAACTGAATTAGTAGCCTATGCGTTCTTGCAGACTTCTACACTATAACAAATTTCTTATTAACATCGAGATCCATGCAGCTATTTTAAACCTTACCTTCTAACAAACATCCATCTAGACATCTAAATTTTCGCAACAAAACAGATATTCTTAAGAACTTACCTGTACTCCCTTTATTAGGTATGAAAAAAATTAAACTTTTTAATGAGTTTCCACCGCAAATACTTATAGAGTCTGGACCGGGCATGTTACTGAATACCAACGTAGCTTGGCTACTCTTAAAAATAGGCCGTAGAATCTGTTTCGGTAGGAGGTAACAAACTTTTAAAAAATAATGGTTTACCTGAAAAAAAAACTAATGTTACAACTATTTCCAGTTACAAAATTATCTTATGAAGTTAAACTTAATATTTTACAATCATCTTTATCATATCACCTACTTACGTTGCCACGTTATCTTTATTGTTAGACAAAGGCCATTCCCCAATGCTTACCATACTCAGAGCTCCTCCGTGTCATGTTTAATAAAAGACATTATATTATTACAGTGTTACTTACGGTGGGATCTACACTTTTTCGAACTATATTGCATCGTCTTCTTATTTCTTTAATTTGCCTTTTCTCTTTGGTTGGTAGATCAAGGATCGTTACAGTAAAATTATTTTTAAATATATTTTCATTTCGAGTTAAATGTTCTGGCAGTCTGATGGGCAAAATTACTGCTACATCCTCTGGTATGTGATCCATAGTCTGTACAATGAAAAACGGATACAAGTTAATATTGATAGTTTAACATTTTGTATCTTTTAAACTTACTGTACCTTTGAGAAAAAATTTCTTAAGCCACTAGACAGTGATGTTGCCAGAATGTCAGAGAAATTTAAATTCTTTTTACATTGTTTTATGTCTTTGATCATCTGATATAGATCTACATCTGGATCTGTCCATTTAAATATCTTTTTTCCAATCAAAGAAGGACCATGTAAAGAATGTTGATCTGGTTTTCTTAGTATTCCATCAACGAAACATATTGGCATTGAGCACAACTGTTTTACTTTATCCAATAAAGTTGTTGATGTGTCAATAGGTATGTAGTTACTGGGCATGGAAAATTTTTGATCATTTTTAACATCGTCTGCAAGTGTTTTGCAAAGAAACTCAATCAATGCTACTCCGTCACCCACTGCGTGATGAATTCTAAATATTATACCGTAGTTACTTCTCTCTCCTTCGCAATTTTCTATTCTTTGTTCGGTTACAAAGATTTGAAATAACCCTGTATCGTTGAATGGTAATGGCAAGTAAGATACTTCAGTCATTGCACCTTCTATATCTTCTTTTGAAATAGAACCTTTCTTATTTCCAATATTAAGAACTTTTACGTAGTCATTTAAATCAATTTCGGAATAATTTCTCCAGTAGTACCATCCGTATTTCTCATTTCGTCTATAAAATAGCTTATTGCAGCTCTTATTGGTAATAACGATTCTAAGTTTCTGTTTTATTCTTGATACTAAACTATCTGAAGTATTCGTTTCAACGATACCTAACACGTTAATAACACATCTAGAGTCATCGTCTTCTAAACTCCAGAAAACATCAAAACCATCGAGAAACGATGCAAAGTTAACGTCATTGGCTTTTATAATATAGTAACACGTCACTTTGTAAAATAACGATATTAAGGTAAAAGAAAATATGATCGGCGAAGTTAGAATCAAAAGTGCTAAAACTAAGGCTCTTTGTGTTATTTTATGTTTTGTGAACTTCTGTAATGTTTCAATTCGTAATTCCTGCAACACAAATTAAAACATTAATGAAATCTTTCATGAAGCTAACCTTTAGAATGGTAAACTTTTTTGAATAGTTCAAAGATAGGTATGCAAGAAATTCATTACTGGTGTTGGAAAATTCAAAACGATTTCGTCTAGACCTCCATCTCGTATACCAATTTATGGTTGAGATTTAAACAGATATGATGCTTTTGACAGTAAGACGCCACAATACTTACTCGACTGCAAGCACAACATGATTCTTACCTCGACATTTATTGCTATGTACACCAAAACCGCAATCAGAACTCCAACGACAGTGGCTAAATCTGACGTATTGTCTACAATGCGAGATTTAGCCAACGTTGCGTTATAACGAAGAACATCTTCACCAGTCTCATTGTCTAACAAATCTGCTGTAGTATAACAGTTGAAAAGACATACACAGACTTTGCTATCATTAGGAAACATTTTGTCTGTCTCACAGACAACCTAAGAACAAACTGAAGGAACAACGGACAGGGCTCGGAGTTATATCCGCGAAACCTTATTTCTTATAATCTTTTCTTATGTTTTAATCTAATTAACCAGATGTTCAAAAGGCCTTCTATAATTAAACAAAGAATATATTTAGTCGCATAACGAGTAAGCTGGACAAATGCGCTAATTTGATACCTTTTAAGGTTATTTCTTTCTTTCTATAACACTTTCTTATAATACTGTAACATAGTTTACATTATTAGTTGCTTCCCGCAACTTTTTGGACGAATATCAGGTACAGGATTTCGATAATAAAAGAGGCTACAGGATACTTTCTTGAGCAACAAGATTCCTCCTATTTTACAAAGAACAGTTCAATTCTCTGTCTTCCAAATTCCTACCTAATACGTCGCTGAAGGATTAAAAAATAGATTCTTTAAATTTAAATGTAATTTAATTTACATTACATTGCTTATATAATAACTAACAAATGCTTACAACTATTAAAACAGATTTTCCTAAAATACAAATTCCAACCCCAATCTATTCGATTTGTCTATTTGAGTAATTTGCGGCGATGTCGTATTATGATTTTACGATTGACGTAAAAGTTAGCTTTACTTCCAAATTTATCACTATTCATACATAACTTAGCACCAGATGAAATCTACTCAAGCAGTCTTCTCCGTCTTCTGCCGTTTGATGAAGCACAAAACATTGATCCAAATAAAAGAGGCTGAAGCTACATACACGACACGCAAATGTGAGGGGACAAAGAAAAAGTTAATCGTCTGTCCGGGTATCCAGAAGGCTTGATTTGCGATGAATGTCTTCCAATACTTCGCCTTTATTTCTTCAAAGATATCCTCTTTCCTTTCCGCTATACCCATCACTTTAAGGTGAATACAAGAATCAATTGATGGGAATATTCCTCAAATTAATATTATTATATATTATTATTTAATATTATGCATTAATGACAAATATCGAATTCAAGCTTTAACCAGAGTTTACGTGAGGTAACGTAGACCACATTTTTTAGATAGCACAAAAATTATCTTCGTAGTAACTAATGAAAATATAAAACCTTACAGATATAAAACGCAGCGAGAAGTACTGGCGTCATAACGAACTGATCAGTCATCACTTTGGTGGCCACCATCTTTACTGCTGTGCCAACGAATTTTTTATCCAGAAATTTATACCTGAAAAAAAAATATTTTTAATGTACATTTCATTGGACATCTATGTTTATTTCCTGATGATGAATCCTAGTTGAATATAAATGAATACAATATTTTTAAGAGAAGAGGGCAAAAGAGCAGGTGTTCCCCTTATATTAATTGATCCGATCACCGAGAAAAAGTTGAACATTAACAGTATTATAGTATTCAAGTATATCCACCGCACCCGAGTCCAATATACATAAGGCCATCCACATCGCCAAGAACGACACAGGGTGGAGAAGAGACTCCGAGAGAGGGCAAGAGGACAAGTCGCAACCCTCAGGAAAGAGGAAACGATGCGCAGAGAGAGTATTCAAACTTTATGGCAACTCGTGGTTATGTGAACGCAGATGTCAAGAGGGCAGATTACGTGTAGAGATCACGCTGATATGTAAAATGTATTTATACGTAGTCTCGTGCAAAATTGTTATCCACCATATAGTTTGAATGGTACTGTATAATATAATCTCTCAGCAACTTGCATTATTCATATTACCAGGATGTAAAGCGCAATCGAATGAATTGTGACGGCGAACGGTCGTCGGAGCGCGACATGTGCGCATTTTTTATGTAAATTCATTATTGTTTAGCATTAACACAATTGTTGCACGTAAATCAAACTAAAATGGGAGCGAATTTCACTCGATAAAATGTTGCTTATGGACATTTACAATTTGCAATAACTTTTTTCGCTGAGAGCACGATTAACTTATGTCTCCAATACATTGCCGATGAATTCCGAGTAAAGTGGTTTAATCAACACTAGATTTCTTTTATAAAGTTTTAAGTAACACAAAGTTATTTATTTACATACCAAAAGTAAAGTGTTGGTGCGTACAAACAACTGCCGACCGTAACAATACGGGCCGCAGCCGCAAAATCCAACGGCGGTTTTTCTGGCTAAAATAAATTTTAATAATCTAAATAAGTGAAAATATGTTTATAATTATTAACACACAAAAAATATACAGATCAATAAAAAATGTTAAGGGTTTTTACAGATTTTTTTTTAAAAAAAAAGCGGCAATTATCATCATCATCGGTAACATCTCTAATTCTCTTTAACTTTGCTAATACTAATTGTTTACTTTTTAATTTGTTTGAAAAAGATATAGTAGGTATTAATACACTGTGATGGGCTCCTGATATTTCAGTCCACATAGGCACGGGTAGCGTGGCCGAGCGGTCTAAGGCGCTGGTTTAAGGCACCAGTCTCTTCGGAGGCGTGGGTTCGAATCCCACCGCTGCCAACAACTTTTTTTCAATTCATATAAATTAAATAGTTACAAAATCATTTATATTCGTGAAAACGTTTGTGTAAATAATGCATATCCATTTCACATAAAAATTTGTACATCACTGACCTCGATCCATCATAAATGTCTAAAAGAGTATTAAGTTTTTGCAATTGGAGCTATGACGTCACAATATAGCGTAATATGCACTTTTTAATAATAACGTTGTAAGTGCCTAGATATATCTTTTGTTGACATTGTCTTGGTATCAATTTGACAGATTATAACTATGAATGGATTATTGCGTCATTTACAAAATAAATTCAAATCATGGCTTATCCAGAAAGCCCTATGTGGAAATTTTTGACAAAAAAAATTGTGTGTTGTAAGTGTAAAAATTGCTTTTGTTTATTTAGACATTTGGTTACCGTGAGATCGACTGTATTACTTTTTTTATGACCAGTAATTTATATCTATATCTAAATATATATAAAAGAAAGTCATGTTAGTTACACTATTTATAACTCAAGAACGGCTGAATCGATTTGACTGAAAATTGGTGGGCAGGTAGCTTAGAACCAGGAAACGGACATAGGATATTTTTTACCCCGTTTTCTACTTTTTTTATTCCGCGCGGACGGAGTCGCGGGTAAAAGCTAGTTAAAAATAAAATTTTATTGTATTATAATAGCTTATTTACCGAATATATCTTGTTGAATGTCTGCTGTGAGAGCTCCGCAGCGGTGTAGAACGTGGCATAGGTGATGGTGTTGGTGATGACCGGCCGCCGACGCAGCGAATGGCGCCACCAGCCCGCCAGCCTCGACATCATCGGTGTACAATAGATTGTCTCTGATAACAGGCAACCTATTATAAACTAGCAATTCGCCCCATTTAAATCGTCGTATCAGCGTGCGGAGTAGCCACTGTTAAATATAGTAAGAGTCCCTCTGTTGACTTCCTCAGCTTTGATGGAGTAATATCACCTTTATCTTCAGGCAATATCATGGAAGAAGTAGATATGATATGTCATGATTCAATATAAAACAGCAAGAGTTATTATCTTCTAACTATAAATTCAAATCAAAAAATACGGCAAGAATAAACACTAGATCAGAGTGACGCTAATTGAAACTTGCATATGATTTCAAAGCACACAAGAATCGCGTGAAATTTTTTTTTATAACATTAATATAGAGCGAGAGAATTTAATCAAACGACACAGATATTTAAAGACTTTAAATAAGGTATTTTATAAAAAAATATATAAAATGTAACATCTAAACCACTGAAATATGTAATCACTGTTAATGTAAACTTAACTATTTTGTTGAAAACAAACACGAGTGGGAGTCTCGCTATGTCCCGTACTACTGCGCCCGCCCGATCTGTCAATTGACTTCAATAGAATAATTTATAAGGTCGAGTGTCATACGCATAGTATACGAAATATATCCGGCCAGTGATAAACCACAGGTCACAATGACAATTTCTTTTTAAAATAGCAAAAGAGCCAGCGACTTCCTTATTTCAGTAAAATAGAGAAGTTATGAGGTAGGAATAGTTATCTTAGTTTAATGGATAGAGAAATGGATGTACAGAAACAGGATATTTCCTCTTTCTAAATGTCCTCTCCCCTGCCCGAATTCTACGGAAGTTCATGTTGCATGTTCACGCTATGGTTTTGATATCAGAAAGGATGTATTAAAGCAATTGTGTTAATCGGAGGAACATTTTCTTTTAATTACTTTATATACTTAACTTAATGCTGTATATAAATTATCACTTACATATTTCTTTAACACAAACGACACTTAAACGGTTCAAGGGAAACTGTATAACAATAAGGTATTGATAAGAAGCACGATTTATATCAACAGTCAGTGTAACTGATAACACGTTTAGGAAGCAGCGACACGTCAACTTATTTAATAATTCTTATCTTTATGCACTGTCATAGGGTTGTCAACTAACACTAGACAAATTATATTAATTATATTTTTTATACCTAAGATACTTGCATGTGTAAATAAATTTTTATTTTTTTTTCGTCCGAGGGAAAAAGTTTTTTGTCTAGTTTAGGATCCATTTCTAAGACAATAATATTATTAAAGTTAAGGAAAACAATCAGTTTTTTTTTGTAGAATGACAAATTAATTTTTTTTTCGCCAAATGAATTTCGCGGTATTACATTACCCAGGCAATCTATTAGCACTACAGCTAGTTTCTAGCGAGGGCATGTCTAAACAATCTGAACTCTACCTCCAACAACGTAAGCAGCTTTCTCTTTACGTAACCCATCGGTTTCGATAACTTACATTTGTGCGAACTGCGAAATTCCAGCCAATGACGAATAAGGTTGCATCTGCTTGTAAAGCTCTTTGTAAAAGACATCAAGTACCTAAATAGTTAAAAAACAATAATCCAAAATGTACCCCTATTACGCTCAGAGATGAATACAAATTTCGCGCCCAAATAGGTCCCGCCAAGACAATAGGAGGTCATATGGGAATGTAGAAAAATATTACCCTGTCAGTCGTATTAAAATGTATAATGTTTACCGTAAAGGTAATGCTTTTGGTCTTCAAAACTATGAGTCAACGTTGAAATACGCAGACTATAGTTCGGTCATGACATACAATGCATAGTAGAATAACTACACAATTGTAATAATGGCCTTTGCTGAATATAAACCTAAACTAGAATTTATATATATAATATCATCGAATCTGCTCTTAACAGATATGAAGAATTGTTGTAAAGATAATGTAACTTGATAATGTAACCTTGTTTGTTTTATAAGGCTTACTTAACCGTGGATTTATATGCTCATAACCACACAATATACTCATCTCTCTCATACAAATCGATTGCTTCTAAGTATAAGGGGCAAAGTACCAAATTAATGATTTTTACTTTTATGTGTTATATACTCATTTACAGGCGTAAATGTTATTTTTTTGCTGAAGTAAAATGCGGCCTCGAAATATTATTTTTCCTACAGTCATATTGGCTGTAAAAACCAACTGCTAATCTATCTTGTTAACACATCTACATCCTGTACAAATTTACTTAAAGCAAAAATTCTTATCCTTTGCCTTAACTTTACGTAATAGATTTTTATAAATGCTATAGTATTATAGGAAAACTACAGCTTTGTACACTACATTTTTAACGTAGTCTGAGTTTACCAAGATAATTTGTAAGGTTCGCTTTTTGTGCGTCTATTTAGAATCGATACTTTGTCATATTATAAAATGATTTTAAGACTTCTTTCAGTAAATTGTTTAATCAAATGACCAAATAAACAATTACGTTGCATAAGCATTTCTAATGAAAACTTCCCTGCTATTTGATATAAGGTTCTAGTAAAAAGTCGTCGAAATCAGTTTGATATTGCTACATTGACTACAAAATACAACTTTCCTAATTCGCCTCAATACATTACTTTAAAATTTAAATTCAAAAATGATTATTCACATAAAACGGAACGTATGCTAATGCTCCATTACATTATTTGCACCATTGAACTGTGACAGTAGAAAAAAAAACTACCTAATTAGTGCAATTTGATGTGATACAATATGACATTGAAAGTATATTATCAAAAAGACACCTGTTAACGTCTTTACTTTATTTTTTTAACACAACATAAGTGAGCAAACGAGCAGCGGGAACAACGAGGTGTTCAACGACGCCCATGGACATGTAAAATATTAGAGGAACCACAGATTAAGCGTATATTTTATCACCCCAATCTTCGATCAACAAAACATTGACTTAAAACGTCCGAGTTTAAATATGTGACTCCTCGTTTTACGACCCCTTGAATAAACTGTAAGTAAAAAAGTACTTTCCACTCTAATGAGTTGAAGTAATTTTTTTAAAGATTTTGTGGCTTAAATCGTTAAGTAAGTTACTCATTAAGTTGTATTCATAATGAGAGACAACTAATTTAATCCAGACAATTTCACGATAAAGTAATCATAATTTGTCTCTAAAAATTTTTTAATATGTAATTAGAATAACCATCTTAACCTACCTAAATAACAATACAAGGGTAAAGTTTGAAAAAGTTCAACTTTAGGATATAAATATCTACAATAACAATGAAAGTGTAACATCACAAAAAAGGGACCTGTTAACCTGTTGTGAACAAACACCCCACGCAAACTGGGGTTTGAATGTTTGATACCCTTGTCACCGGAACAAACATTAAACCGAAATTACGTGAATATAATCCTTAATCTTGCTTTATCTTGTATCGAGGTTACAATAAACATAGCTAATTTTGCATAGAATATAACGACAAAATGTTAATTTGTTGTAGAGAACCGTAAAGTTTGAATTGAGATTTTGTAACGTATGGGCAGCGCGGCGGGTTGCGGGTAGAGGGGCGCTGCGCCGTGGCCGCCCGTGCCAGGTAACAGGAGGTACGGTTCTGCGCACACTACACACAAAAGTACTGACAAATGTAAAAAATATTTATGCACTTTGTTTTTGAAAATTATAGTTGCTATTATTTGTTATAAAATGTTTTTTAAACATGAGTATTCGATTATGAAGTAATTGTCGTCATTTATATTTATTTTATTTTGTAGAGTAAAAGCACTTTCCAATAATTAAAAACTGAGTCAGAGTTATTTCAAATAATTTTGCATTCGTCTTTTGTCATTGAATAGTTGTATTTATTGTAATTTAACACGAAATGAACCAAAAATGTATTTTTTTTATTAAAATCAAAATATTATGCTGGGAAAGTAGAGCATTGTGCGTTCTTGAAGCTGCGGTCGTCCTACACGTCACGATGTTTCTCTGTCCCACGTCGTAGTTCTATCTCTGTCTAGCAACGCCTTTAGTCTCCACGAAATTGTTGTGCTGCACAGGTGTGTTAAACGTGCGCGGAAAATTTTGTGTCGTAAATAATACCTGTTTGTGCTTTAAAACAATATTAAATTAATTAAATTTTACCATAACTATATTCTGTTGTGTATGTGAGTTGTATTGATTAATACAATAATATCTATTAGTGAATTGGTGCGTTTCGAAACAGTGACAACAAGTTTTCTCGTGGTGTGTGCAGTCCTTGAATTGGAGGCTTTATCTTTGCGACGACGCTTGTAGCTGTCTTCTTATTCGTGTAGCAAGCAGTTAGTGGCCAAGGTAGACTATGAATTTAATATTAAACAGTTATTTTCCTTTGTTGACCGTTTGTCATGTTGTAGGTATTATTATTTCAATAAGTTATTAGTTTTATCCTTAAATCGATTAATGAAGCTATGTTAAACAATACTTTAATAAATAAAAATTACATTCTATACATTGGAGTCCATTATATTATCATTCATTATAGTAATAACACTAACTTAACGAGGAATCAACCCCCGAATTTTAGATTGTAAAGTTTAACTGCTATACCACCGGTAATTAATATATAATACTCTTAAATTAATAATTTAACAATAGAAAGTAGGTATTAAGTAGTCAAATGCTTAGAAAGATTTGATTGTTAATATGTCTATTTTTCCGTCTGGATTATGAATTCGACATGTTTATAAATTCTGTTTACCAGTTATAACATAAGATGGACTTGAATAAAGAAGGTTTTTCATTTACATTTTACTTTGTATAAAACACATTGTGCAGAATGAACTTGTTGAATTCAAAGCGGACCAAGACTTTCAAATTAATGCTAATTTTATAAACACGTCCTTTTGCGTATTAACTATAAACGTTTTGCGGATATATAGATTTAAAATTTTCAAGCTATATACTAGATTAACATAAATTAATAGAATCGATCGATCTCTATTCTGAAATTTTGGCGGGAAACTAAATTATTACATGAAATTAATCATCTTTATGAAAACATTATCTTAGTTTTTCATACACAATGAGAAGGACAACTATATGTTTTGTAGGTACGTGTGGTTTGTCAGTGGGATCTCACGATAAAAATACAATTCGAGAATATTTAATATTTTTGGGTACAGAAAACCATCATGCATCTAGGCAAAGGTATCACATTTAATTCAGTCACATATATTCTGTTTACTTGACGACTTATTCTACGGAATAAGTTACATCTCTTAAGAATTAATGGGATGTAACTCTTCCTCACGTGTAATTATTTTTATCGCTTGGGTGGAAATGGCATGCGCCGGCGCCTGTCACTGTCAAACGGAACGGTGCATAACGTGCCTTCAAAGTATTTGTGACTCATTCCAATAGTGCGACAGTGACCAGTGATGTCATCCCGTGAAGCCTTTGTTTATTTTAACACTGGAAAAAAAGCGATGTTATGTAATTCAAATGTAATAAAAATATTTTGTTTTCTTTAATAATGTTTAAATTTCTTAAATAAAGTTTAAGATTAAAGTTAACTTAATCTGCTTTCCTAATGTATTGAAAGGTTTTTAGTAATCTGATTGTAAGGAATAGCAAGGGCTACATTCTTGGATGGTTGATAAATTACAACAATTTTTGTTTCTACGTCGTGTCTTTATTTGACAAATACGTTAGAAGTTTCGAAGTACTGAGCCTTCATCACTTATGATGAGCACACTTATTTCGTTTTTTTTTTCTCTGCTTTACAAAGAACCTGTGAGGGCTGACAATGTATATGCAACATGTACTTCGGTAGTGGAAATTGCAAAACACATGCGACACATTTTTAGGCTCTGTTGATAATGGCGAATAACGTAAATGCAAATTTCTCTTACTCTCTAATAAACGGTATTTTTTACAAAAAATAGTAATGGCGATTTACTTATAAAATTTATTATGTTAGATATGTCTGTCTTTTAAAAAGTTAACTGGCTTATACAAAAAATAGCATATTTGAAGCAACATCTTAAGAATTAAATAAAGTTAATTAAGCTCAATCCGTTAAATTATGAGTGCACAAATCGGATCGTGTACGGATCGAGTCAGAGATAAATGTGTTACAAAAGTCAACGGTTAATAATTAACCGATATATCAAGTACCGCAGAAAATAATAAACTTAGAGAATCTCGACTCATTCAAGATTTAAACAGTACACTGTGTATTGAAGCGTGAGAAACTAATACGATTTAATTAGCACTATTGTCTAAAGCGTTGATCACACTGAAGTAAACAAAAGTCCATGTTAAATGTTCGATTTCATTCACTTATATCAATCAGTCAGCTAGTAAAAGTTTTCACCTATACACGCTCATGGTCATCCAAAAAGATCAGTTATAATTTTTGATGTCATTCACTAAATTCAGACAAACATAGAGTAGATAGCTGGCCAATTTATAGAACTGGCGACTGAGTAAAATAAAAAACCTATGCAGTTTCAGAAAAAAAAATGAAAATTACTCTTTAAACGGATTATAGCGGTAATAACTTTGACTTAGTTTTCGTACCGATATAAAATTGCACGTGATTCAATCACAAGAAATGACACGTGCATTGACCTAATACCTTAATAAGATTTAGGCACAAGTTTGGACACGTGGTGCCGATATTTAAACAAAAGACTCAAAGCGAAAAATCTGGCATTATCGGCTTACTCGTCATCCTGAACGAAAGTGATCGAATTGAAGTTACTACAAATAATGACATCTGTAGTAAAGTGATTTTTAATCAAACAAAATTAATTCGATTGACATGTACACTGCAAGAACCTACTGGTAAGGTTACCTAATACATATTGCAAAGATGAATGGATGGATCTTTGTTACATCGTATCTCTAGAACGACTGTATGGATGTCGCTGAAATTTAGCATAGATGTAGAACATACCCTGGAAGAACACATAGAGTATTATTACTTACTAATAAAGTTTTGGACGCGGAAGGAGTTTTCGGAGGGAGCTTCATATTTTCTTTATAGTTTTAAGCTTCTTAATTAATCAATTGTTCAACAAAATAAAATATATTATTATATACTTGTTAGTACGATGTACGAAGATCGTCAGAATTTATCTAATGTATACAAATTTAAAAAACTTCAAATTAGGTTTTTTTGTGGGAATTGAAGTGGCGTGGGCGGACTGTGAATGTGTAGTCAATAATATTTAAATATACTCCAGTTATCACTACGTTCTGTTCTAAAATCGGAACCTTGGCACAGCATAACGGTCGGTAATTGAATTAACCGAGCGTAACAGAACGGTTACTGGTATTGACGAAATCCCCGTTCAGTTCCTGAGACTTTCGTCGTACTAGAACTAGTGAATGACTTGTTACCTTCGTCAGAAAAAATAACCGAAAGCGGTGATAAACTAAGTATAGAACTAAAACTGAGCTCAGTGGAATATTTTGTGCATTGTTTAATTATTTTCCACACTGGTATACAAATTATATTGAGGAGGTAGTTTCAATAGAATTAAGCTTTCCAAATCGCACTTCTGAATTGCCCACTTTCTTTGACTACAACAAAAATGACATTGAAATATAAATCGATAAAATGTACAGGGCAAGGCAAGGCAAGTGTCGATGGCATTCGTTGGCAACGCGTATTGTCTTGCGATGCGGACATAATGCTAATCCGTGCCACGGTACAATGTCACATTGTTCTTGACTGAACGTTTTAATAAAAAATCAATTTGTGAGAATTTGCAAAAACACCTTTACCCATATTGGAATAGTAAATAAATGCGTTTCTTTCTTATCTACTGATGCTATAGCTACTCTATGTGAGGTTAACGCACCAGGTTTAAGCACCGGATCGATCTATCACTCGTTACCACTTCTTAATAGTTTGAACTTAAAATAAAAAAACTGGCTAATAACTTCCTTCAATTCCTCTGTTGCTTAGATCATAATACATAGATAATTACCTCCACGGAAGCTAACGCCAAGTTCTAAGCCATACCCGAGAGACAAGAACAATTTGATTAAATTACGGTAGAAGTAATTTACGTTCCTTGATAGTAGGTATAGTGTGAACCTTCAATATTATTATCGACTCGGCATTAAGCAAAAACGTTAATAACTCATCCGTCATTTACTTAATAGAGGTCTGGAATTATAATACGTTGTTAAGATTCCTGTAAGGTAAGAACTATGACAGATTTCTATCATTGATTATTTCTGTGGTAAAGCTCTGGTCTACATTTAAAAGAAAGTCTATATTTTATTTCAAGTTTAGTAAACTAAGACAATATGCCTTATGTAAATGTTTCTGTTGTGCGTTTGTAGTTTTAGTCAACTGACTGAATTATTTTTATTCTTTTATTATTTTCAGCTTTTTTAGAACAACTACAGACTCTTAGTCCGTACTCTTTTTTTTGCACGTATTCTTGCCAAATTACAAGTAGTGAGTTTCTTTTTTTTCTTTTTAGTTAATTACAAAAACCTGTGGTCATGTCAGGCCTATAATTTTGATCAGTACCTATTATTTTGATTTCTTTATCTATTATATTACTAGTATATACTAGACTAGTATACTATATACTATATATATATAGTATATTGTGTACTAGTGTTTTCAGATTGATATCGATGAGTCGGTCGTACGGAATGAACCTGGTATGATTGAAATAAAACGATGAATAAAAAAAAAGTATTGCTGACTCAAACGTTATTTGATTGTTATCTAAATAAATTATTTCTTAAAGGTCAATGACTGAAGCAATGTTAGGAATAATTTTATTTAGAATGCAACCGTCATGTGATATATCCAATTCTATTTAAGGTCAATGAGCTCATAAAAACTTTTTGTAATTATTATGAGTAATTTTATTTACCATACAATGTCTATTACCTTTATATTCGTGCGAAGTAAAAATTTTGTAAAAACATTCTAGAATGTTCTACAATTTTTTAAATATATTATCAGGCCTAGTCAGTATAAGAAAATTATGTGATGCTTTTTCTTTAACGCATTTCAAAATAATTCGTATGTGGCTGTCGTTACCAGATAGTAATTTTATTTGTACTTTTTGTTTTTAAGTTATAGTCTGAAACCAAATGAAACTTAATTACCCAAATGTTTTTGCCCAAAAAGTTTTTAATGCATTGATTAGTTTTTTTTTTTTGGAATTCATCAACCGGATCTCTTAATCATACTAAAATAAGTTTGCCCATAAATGCTACTATTGAAAAAACAAATACACATCTCACTTTTCAATGGCCGATATGTTTATAAACACGAAAAAATGTTTGTTAAACTCTATACTCATGATCCGCTTTGTTTTTCATACAAGTGATTAAACTTGGCACACTTAAGTCATTCGTATTATGTTAATTTAATAATAAGACCATCAGAAGAAATCATATTATCGCAGAAAATTCTTCTTCTTTGTGACATCTTCTTTCTTTTTTGTATAAAGGTTTGTCTATCGTCTGTATTTGTAAGTCTCTGGCTTAAAGGTCATCACGAAGCCTTTAAGTCATTAAAAAACTTGTACCTGTCATGTTTTGTATCTGTGCAAATTATCTGGTATTGAGGAACACCTAATCATGAGATCCTTGCCAATAACTCGCTCCACTTTAAAAATATATATCACCCTTTTGCTCTCTTTACTTTTTACTTCTATAATAAAATCGTGAAGGTAATTTTAAACAAGACTTAGAAGAACGCGAAGTTAGCTTACATATCTGTTGCAAGACAAAACACTTGTCATGAAATACTTGAGAAATTGTTATCAAAGTTAAGATACAAACTGTTGTAAAAAAGATAAATGAACTTACATTACTGTCCGATAAAATTTACGTGATAATAATTATCTGAATATTGTTAAGTGCTTCGATTCTTGTCACTATATATATATATATATATATATATATATATATATATATATATATATATATATATATATATATATATATATATATATATATATATTATTTCCGTATGTTTATATGTGAAAAAATATAAATGACACAGGTATTTAGTCTTAACTTTGCTTGAAGTTAATAAATTTAATATTAAGGTTTGTTAAGCAAGTGTTATCAACTCTTATATTTAAACAAAATTGAATTTCTTTGAAGGTTTTTTCTACAGTTGCATGTTTCCGTTAGTACCATGACCCAGTTTCAATTCTGTAATGTAAATGTGTACAAATAGATAAAATTTCGGCATCGCTTGCTTTTTCGTTTTATGTCGCTTTTGTATTTTTTGGATATAATTCATACATTATGTACAGCGCCTGGTAAAAAATTCTTTTATTTAAAGAAAATTTAACTAATTTATCAACATTTTAACATGAAAATGAACATTTCAAATATTGAAAAAAGCGTATATAATACAATAGCAAATAACAAATAAAATTTGATAAAAGATAAGCGTTTTGATTTAATAATCACAATTGTTCTTTGTACCGTGTACCACTACCGTCAGACTTGTCATGTGAATAACGTTTGTTTCCACCCCGTGCTGTCTCAACGCCCCGCAATGCAGGTTCATATTTAGGACAATTCTAGTTTTCACGCTATACGTTCGTATCATTTTAATTCTGAATCATAAATTTAAATTCATAATCATATTATTGTGTAATAATTATCATTACAAATTTTCTTATTATTAAGGTTCTACTTATAATTAATCATTAAAACTTAGCAGTAATAATTACATAAATATTTCATTTGTTTTCTCGTAACTATTACACGGTAACGAGCATTGAAATGATTGTCATTTGCTACATTTTTTATCCATTATGCTTATTCAACAGATCACACCCACTGTTTAAATGTATGTGACTGAGTGTGTGTGTGTGTGTGAATATATTACTGTTTTATTATATTTGCAAGGTAAACAAGATTTTTAACGCTCATTCTAAGTTGTATTCTTACAGTTCAATTATACTTACTGGTTTTATAAACTCCGTGGTTATTGAGGCCTCCGATATGAATAATTAATGACGTCACATTAATGCCTATAACTCTTAATATATTTGGTGTATGTTGAAGAACATTTACTACTAGTTCCATTTATAATATTTCTACAGCCAGATAGTATTGTGTGTAAAAGTATTTTATTACGTGGGAAAAGGTGCTTTTGCTTAACCAATTAAATGTGGCAGGACATTTGAAATTAAATAAATTCTAATACTTGCATAGTATGAGTACTGAGTACAATAAGAGTACGGATATCAAAAGTATAAATAGATTCTTGGCTGCTAAAAGATCAATATTACCATCCACTTGTACATGTCACGGATCTTGACCTTTCCTAAGGTTATTGATTCCAACAAAGGCGATCCCTTGGGAAAGGTTACCGTAACAAGCAAGTTCCCACGTCGTAAGGAAGCCGAACAAAAACTGTAGCCTGTCGCCCCTTTAGTTCGCACGGAATAGAAGCTATGCGCCGGAACATGGGGTGGATATAGCAAATAATTAACAGGTTCAAGTATACCATATGTTGAAATGATATGGTATTAAGATGATCATTACTGCGTTTCATCCGTCTCATATAAATTATAGCATATGACCAATATTTTGACCCACTTTGGACATATTTGATCCGCATCTCTTATGCAATTTTCAACATGTCCAAATAGAAATGGTAATAAAAACCAGTGAATGACAGTTTACACAATGAAAACAGTATTGCCAATCGTTGTACAAGTTGATACGCAGGGGCGTTGCGTGGTCTGCTTGTTACCAATATCGTATTTCATCGATAAACAAATGTAGTTTGATATCATTTGCGTTTGGCAATATAGAAAAATGGATGGAGCAATTCTGAACTGTTTAGTTGACAAGTTCACTTATAATAACGGTTACGTTTTAAGGTTCAGTTAGTACAGTTCACTAACGCAGTATTTAACTGCATTGTGAACAAGCAATGAAACGGTTGTCCTTATGTCTTTAATCTTATCATTTTGTGAAATGTTGATATTCTTAATGAGTGGTCTGAGACGACCTCTTTGATACTTCTCTTCAATATCTCTTGGAATGCTATGAACACTTGAAGTATTAGAAGAGTTGTAACGACATTGACAAATTTATATCTATACTATCAACTCTTGGCATGTCAGAGTGTTCATCAATCAAGAAAACTGTTCATTAATAAAAAAAAAGAAACAATATCGCTGGCCTATTTCCATTTAATAATAGTGTTATTGTCACGTTCGAAGTTAAGTCTGTCGATCGATGTCGCACTTGGCCACTTTACGGTTGCATAATGTTGTTTATCAACATGTACAGCTGCACGTAATGCTGGGACTCTATTATACACCGGGTAATCCTGTGAAACAGATAATCCATATTAACATACACTAGAACAATTCTATATCGATTTAAAGCGCTGTTGAAATCGACCTAATGTACAATCGCGAACCTTCCCGGTGTTCCACCTCTAGGGCTATAGTCGTTTAAACGTTTCGTACGCATTGAGACTACGACGCGGAAACAATAACCAATAGGGTGCAGCCTTTAACTCTAATGTTCGAAACCGGTCTGTGAATGGTCAGCGTTGTAACAATAGACTCAATAAAAATATTATTTTCTTTGTTGTCGTTCGAAACGAAAGCAGCGTTACTTCGGACTCCATTAATTCATTTTAAAATTATTCTGTTTTAAAATAAACAACGTAAATCATCGGAAGTTTTAATTTTTTTTCTACCAATATTTACTTAGTCATATGATAATTATAAATTAAAAAAATTAAAGTATGTTTTAGAATTATAAATAACAATAAATATTTATAATTTTAGCAACATAATATTGTATAATTTACCTTGTGTTATCTTTCTTGGAAACATAATTATGATTTAAAATTTAACCTGATTTAATAAATTTATTTGAGTTCAATTAAATTATATTATTTTTAGTGACATAACATGTGTCATGTCGAATGAAACGACGAGCTTAAAACATTAAATAGACGCTATAAAATAAACTTGAATATGTTTGATTTTGTTAAGGAATGATAGTATTCGAGTATATAATAAAAAATCATACTTAGAGACTCTTTTCTGTGTGGTTGTGGTATTTCACTGATCGAGCCGTCTCACTTGTTGATGTTGTCACGCTAACAATTAATACCAAAATCATAATAAGCGCTCTCGCAGCAGCTTTATAATTTAAATTTATAATTTCACGACTTGATAATCGCCCATGATTAGCGCATGCCTATCAAAAGGTGATACATATTTTCAAAATGTCTTAAGTCATTAATAAAATATGTTTAATGATTACTTTAACCAAGATATGTATACCATACTATAACATTGAAAAATATATGATATGATATAAGAGAATCTTTTTTGATTCTCCGTTCCGCGTAGAAAGTCCCATTTACTTTGTTCTAACATTGCACTTATGTTGCAATTTAGATATCACGACAGTTACCCTTTATCTTAAAACCCGCCTATCGTGTCTGATCAGCCGAATCCGCTGAATGATAATAAAATCTTTTACAAAGAAACATTTCTCCTTGGTATCAGATGCAACAAATTATGTTTTATACGGCTGTGTGATCATTAGAATACGGATCGGATTATGATGTTTTTGTTACGGGATAGACTACAAAAAATATTATAGGTGTTCGAAGAAAAATATTTTGCTATTTGCAGTTTATGACAGTCTAAATTACTATTTAGAAAAATATTTGCAAAATTTTCGAAGAATGCCGCAGCAATAACAAAAGATTACTATCTTGTTATTGCTGCGGCATGCTTGTATCATTGTTTACTGTAGAAGCATTTACTACTTGCACCTGTTGAGGCGGCTTTTTACCAAGTGCAACCGATTCAAGGAATAAAATAAAATAGACGTGCCGGGTTGCCAATGTATGAATATTGCATGCCAAGTAAACATTGAATAGTTAATATAAATATATTTCAGTATTAAAAAAATCATTATAGTGAGATTTTACTGTAACTATAAATGCAAGCGTTTATAAATTTTCAGTGAGTAAACTATGGTATTGACTCCTGGTTAAGTAAAAAATATAATTATTTTTCAAATCATTTATTTCTACTTTAATATTAACATTTTAAAGAGGAAAGAAAGGTTGTTTTTGAAGAATGATACATAAAATGTGAGTAACATAGATTCAGCGTCTTCAGCACATTATCAAAATCTTTGATAATGTGCAAACTATAGCCATAATAGGTGTTTCATACATGTGCTGCGAAAACTGGAAATATAAAAAAGATAAACAATATTTAAGAACATGTCAATATCTGTAAAAAGTATAAACTGTAGTTGTTTGTCAACTTGTTATGATTCTGAATAAAATTAAAAGTATACAAGAAATTATAAGAGATTTTTATTTTTTGTGCGGTTGTTTTGTCCTAACTGCTATCGTAAAACAATAAACAATTTTAAAATGAAGCACCCGTAATGCCGCTCAGGTGCGCTAAGCCTAAACAATAAGAATAATAATTGTAATTACCATCTGTCCGGGGGATTTTAGAATTCACAAAAAATGTTCCAACTAGTTTAGTTGTAAAAAAATGAACACTTACGCTAAGAGATGTGCGCGCAAATTACAATATTAATATTGATATCCTGTGATTCGCATCATCGCGTTTATACTTTAATTTATTAAATACATATTTTTAAGTATAAAAATAAAACAAAAATAATTAATTCTTTAATCTCACTAATTCATTCATTCAATTAAAAAAGTTTTGGGATGGATGGATGGATATTTACAAAAGATATCTTAAAGAAACTCGATTAAATTCCGCCTAGATGTAGAATTTAATAACAACCTTTTTTTCTCAATTCCCTGCGGACAAAATTTCGGACCAAAGTTAAAGATGAACTTAAGCTAAAGATCGAGCAAAGAGTCAAAGTATAAAAGGTTGACATATGATTAAGCTTAACTGTTACTACATACTAAGTTTGTTAGTAATGGTAATGGTAAGGCCTTTAAGGTTTTCTTTATTTAGATTTAAATAAAAAGCTTATTCGTATTTCATTCATTTTATTATATAATAAATATGGTTAATAATTATAAAGTGTATTATTGGGTTGACATCGTTTTTACAAAATGTTTAGGTTCTTAACATTAACATTTAAATAAATTATAACATGAATCTATATAAATAAAATTGAAATAAATATATTTTATACTAATATACGAGTACTTTTTATATAAATATTAGAAACATACGATTCCTATGTTATACGTATGTTTCTAGTATTTTGTCGGTCCACCATTCGCAGCTATGACGGCATCGCACCTATCTCGCATAGAGAGGACTATGTTTTGACATAAGTCTGATCCTCTAAATGATTCCCAAATTTTTTCACAGTGGGCTACTAGCTCTTCTTTGCAGCGCTCATTTCTACTGTCCCACTTTTGGACCATGAGCGCCCACAAATTTTCAATCGGGTTGAGATCCGGCGACTTTGATGGCCACGAAATCGTTTGAACTTCGCTATGAGACTCAAACCAGTCCCTGACCACGCGCGCACGGTGTATCGGACAATTATCTTGTATGAAGTTAATTCCAGGAAAAACTTCGACGGGATACACCGTGCGCACTGTTGGTAACATTACGTCCTGTAAAATCTCTCGGTATACGTGGCCATTTGATCGCCCGGGTATAAAAACTAGCTCCCCGGGTCCCGCGGAACTCATCCAACCCCACATATTTACTGTTATTCTGCCCGACTGGGTATTTGAAATTACATTTTGAGGAGCATACCTTGTATTATTTGCTCGCCATAAATTCTGACGTCCACATTGATTGGACTTAAAACATTTTTCGTCAGAAAATATGGCGTTTGAAAAATCGAAATCTCTAAACTCTCTAGCGAAACGTAGTCTTGCGGTGCGATGCTCTTCTGTTAATCCAATTTTTTTAGCTGGTGTCCTATTATGGACACCGTTTCTGTGTAGATAATTGCGAATGGTTTTTACCGAGCACTCAAATTTTTGAGCAAAAACTTTTGTAGCAGTGAAGGGCTGCTCGGAGTAGTGTTGCAACATCTGATTTATTTGGGGCTGCTGCGCAACACGCAACGGCATGATTCGTACTCGATCTAACAGCGAGCCTTCGTTCCCGTAGCGCTCCACCCACCGGCGTACTGTAGCTCTCTGTAAAATAACTTTTATATTAAACGAAAGACAGAAAAATTAAAATTAAAACATATGTAACGTAATATATCTGTAATTCCAACTGTTGCATCTGATTTTTATTTTAGATAATATGTTTATAAATTGATTTAATAAGTTAACTAAATAAACAGATATTTGTATATTTAACCATTATAAGACAATAGAGAAAGGTCTTGTTATTAAGTCTAGGCTAAAAAATAGTTTTAGATAAGAAGTGTTTAAGTATATAAAAAAGTCAATGTGGTTTGTGATATTTTTTTCTTTTAAGATTTTTTAATTTACCTTGCGTTGCCGGTTATAATTTACATTGGGTTAAGCTAAACCTAAGGTTATAAATATATTTGTATACACATATAAATTTGAAATATTTACGCTGTGTAATCTTTACATTACGAACTTACGGAATTGCTGATATTATGGCTTTTAATTAAAAATCGATATTATCAATCTATTATTACATTATTTCCAAAAACATATAGTATATAGTCTAATATGGCATATTCAAAAACATGTAGTTTTTAGTTTTTGAACGATAACTTGTAACAATCAGAGAACACTAAGTGGCAAGCAGATATAAACGTGTTCAAAGTAATAACGCTAATCAAAAAAAAAAAACCTACAATGAATCAAAGTAATAAATACAGTTCTTATTTATTCAAAAGTTTTGAGTTACATATTTATAACTAATCAATTACGTTTCATTGTCTATAAAAACATATTACTTACTGCAACATTAAGTTCATCCGCTATTTGAGAGATGTTGAAACCTTCCCGATGCAAAACGATGATTTGTTCTCTTTCTTCAGCAAGATTACGCGGCATTATGTTAAATGATTACAGATTAAGTCCAGGGTTCTAGCACAGGTAAACGTAAGGCGATCTATCAGTCCGGAAAACAAGCAGAGGTCACTAATAGGCACAAATCACAAAAGTCCAAAAAACAAACAGAGGTCGTAAAACTTAAAACGCATAACAAAGACAGCGGCAGTAACAACACGCAGGGATGCAGAGCAGTACGCAACTGATTGTTTTTACTATTATCCAGTCGCTTGCGCAACTCATTGCTAACTCATTGGCTATCCGTAAAAAGGGGGCGGAGTTTGTTTCGTTGCACGGTGCAAGGCATATTTTCGTTAAGTGGAACACCGGGAATTTCCGCCATTGTACAGATGCTAACCGCATCTTTTGACTGCCGAATCACCTACACAAATTTATATTACGATCGATCATTTTTATACATAGAAAATACGATTTTGTTGGGATAAACTCAACCTGAAGAACTCGTTTTAAAAGTTGTTAAAGCTCTTGATTATCTTTTATTTGTGCCTGATTCCTAGCTTTAAATATAAATACTGTTATATTCTTTTTCTTTTTGTCAGCCACACAATGCCCCCTTCTGGGCTTAGGTCTCCCTGAAAGATCGCTACGATGAACTGTGCTGTGCTACTCGCATTCAGGATATTACTGAACTGATAACCCGAATACTGAGAATTACTGTAATATAGTTTATTTTAAATTGAGATCTGCTGTATACAGATTCTAGACGATTCTATGACTCATATGTTTTGATAACGTAATCATTATAAAGCATGTTAACTGTACAACTCTATCGTTAAACCAACAAACGCTAGAACAATAGAAAACTCTTTCCAGTGTTAGCACAGCTGCGACCATTTCTATTGAAAGAATAACAATAAAAAGAGTCGGTGCGCGTTTAAAGCATTTACGCCACCATTGTATCGTTCAATGTTAAATGAATATTTTTTAACTTGAAGTATCGTAATCCAGTGGTTAAAAGTCTACTCTTTTAAATCATGTTTCAATTGCGTACTGAATTAGGTCAAACAACGTAAAAAATATCTCTTATTTATTCTATACATCACGCTTGTTTTTTTTTCGCAATATTTCGTATCGTATGAAATAATGTATCAATTCATTCAGTTATCGTTCCGGATAACCACATCTGTTATCTATGTTTATCTTAACTCACATGTTTAAACTATATCTTTCACTATTCTTGCTTTGCAAAAGGTAATGAATTTTTTTAAGTTTTTTTTTTGGCGGTAAAAAAGTGTCATCCATATAACTTGTTACCAAAATTAAATGTTCTGTTATCGTTTTTCATCACGTCTATTTTGGTCAAATTGTTTACGTGGTGCGAACGATAATTGGTGAGAGGTTGTTAAGTGTTTTTATACCAAGTTTGTTCATTTTTAACCGTAGTTTATCTTCAACTTTGAACAGGTAACTAACCGTAGATATATCTAATATATAAAATTCTCGTGTCACAGTTTTCGTCACCGTACTCCTCCGAAACGGCTTGACCGATTCTCATGAAATTTTATGAGCATATTCAGTAGGTCTGAGAATCGGCCAACATCTATTTTTCATAACCCCCCCCCCCATTTAGTTTTTTTTTAACTGCGCGCGGACGGAATCGCGGGCAGTTAATATCGCTAGTAATATATAGATGGAGTGTTTCATACAAGTTTGACGTCTTGTCAAGAGTCGATTTTCGAAATGTCTTTGTTTTGTTAACGATAACACTCATGGAATTTACCCAAAATTTTACAAAAAAAGCCTTTTTTATCTCACCTTTGTGCTTCTGATTAGGTATCTATATGTTAGATTATATCACCAATTATTATACTAAAATATTTGAATATCTCACCATGGCATGTTATATGAATTAGTACACTGACATATGTTGAATTCTACACAGAAGAGCGAAATTGTCCTCAATGCCTTGGCAATGAGACAAGAACGTATCATTTCGTTTGCATTTCCGTGTACATAAATAATTGTGTAAAACCGGATAAAATTGCATTATTATAAGTTTTATTTATATTAATCTTCGTAAACCTAAACAGAGTAAAAGGGTATGCCGGGTTAACTTTTAATGAAAATCCTCTTGTAATTATGTTGCGGGTAGAGGAAGTATTTTGCTCAATATCGCTCATTTGACGTTCAGACCAGCTAGGTCATATTATTTAGTTATAATTAGCGAGATCACGTTGCTTATGTCACATAATGCTAATTGGTCAATTCTCAAGGTAACTCATATATTTGCATTATTTCTTACATATATATTTTTTTATTGTCACTGCACTTTGTTTTGGATCTCTTTAGATGTGTATAAGTATAATGTTATTTATAGTTTTGTTATTGTGATACTCTCTTTGATTACATGAATGCTGTGTTTGCCTGTAATTGAAATATGTTTAAGATTACGCTTAGATGAAACTTATGTTTTAGATTATGTATAGCTGTGTGTAACATATTTTGTTGGCAACCCTAAATAAATAAATATACATTTATTGCTTGCAATTACTTACTTCTTACTAATATTAAATGCGAATGTTTGGAAGGATGGATGGATGATTGTTTGAAGGTATCTCCTGCACGGCTACATGAGTCTCGCTGATATTTGGCATAGATGTAAAACATAACTTGGAAGAACACATAGGCTAATAATTATTATTTTTTTATTTCCACGCGGACAGAGTTGCGGGCTACAGCTAGTATACATACTAGTATATTTGAAGACTATCGTGACTTTGTACATGAAACAAAGAAAGTCTTTTATTTTGTTCATATCTTATCGATGACCTAAAAAAATTTTAAGAAAAAAAAATAGCCGACTTCAAAAAAAAACAATCGCAAACAAAATGCACTCAAAAGTTACCTAAAAAAACCAATTTCAAACAAAATGCACTCAAAAGTAACCTAAAAAAACCAATTTCAAACAAAATGCACTCAAAAGTAACATAAAAAAAAATTCAAACAAAATGCACTAAAAAGAAACAAAATAATGTCATGAAAACTCTCTAAACTCTAGTAGTTAGTAGTAGGGGCTCAGTTTTCCGCAACTCCACGACAAGCGCGTATTTTGGGTGTCTCTAAACTCTAAAGAAAGTTCTCTTCTTTCTTGTAACATGTCTATATTGTATAATTATTGTTATTTCGCAGTCGGTGTCGGCCGAAGTAAATATATGAAATTTTATATTTGAGATGTATTAGACATACTTACGTTTATGTCCCTACTTAGGCCGAAACCGACTCCAAAATAACAATAATTATACAATATAGACATGTTACAAGAAAGAAGAGAACTTTCTTTAGAGTTTAGAGACACCCAAAATACGCGCTTGTCGTGGAGTTGCGGAAAACTGAGCCCCTACTACTAAGTACTAGAGTTTAGAGAGTTTTCATGACATTATTTTGTTTCTTTTTAGTGCATTTTGTTTGAATTTTTTTTTATGTTACTTTTGAGTGCATTTTGTTTGAAATTGGTTTTTTTAGGTTACTTTTGAGTGCATTTTGTTTGAAATTGGTTTTTTTAGGTAACTTTTGAGTGCATTTTGTTTGCGATTGTTTTTTTTTGAAGTCGGCTATTTTTTTTTCTTAAAATTTTTGTTTTATTTCACAATTTTTAGTGAATTTGAAGTTCAATTACAAATTTCCTTAATACATATAAAGACATAAATAAGACAAATAAAGAAAAGGACTTTCCTATTTGATATGTGTGTACTTCAATTCAAAAACTAATTTAGAATGCAGCAGATAACCACTTATCCTTTAAACAATGAAATAATTATCAAAATCGGTATACAAATTGAAAATTACCGAACTAATACATCGTAGCCTGCCTTTAATTTTGTCCAGCCGCGCGCCGCACTAGCATTTTTCGAATGCGCGTAGTTTTTAATTATTTAATATCTCCCAAACTATTGATCAGAATTACATAGTTTAAAAGCTAACGTAATCTGCATTTAATACTCTAGCCATCAAACATATTTATTTGGATAAGGATTCATATCGAATATAATATAATAGCGCCGTAAGCTTACGACGCTGTTTTTCGTGTGCATTTTAATCGAAGTTTGTTCACAATAACATGGTTTTTGTGAGACATCCATAGATGATAGATATATGCCACCGAAGACGTTTATTTAGCAAATTTAAGGATGTATAATTACTCCATACATCATTTTTATGTAAGTCATATAGTTTGACCTACGTAAGCCCAGAAAGCAAAATTGTGCTTTTCGTGTAGCATTTTTCGTTTCCGCGTAATTTTATTCTTACGATATCTCCTAAACTATTAGACAGAATGATATAGTTTCAATTGCAAATATAATCTACATTAAATTCTCTTGATAATGAACATGTTTATTTACATAAGGGTTAATACTGAACTCGAATAATAGCGTCGGAAATAGGGCATGAATTTAATTGATGTTTCTGAAGATAAAAATGGTTATTGTGAGAAAACTATAAAAGATAGATATATGCTATCGCGGACTTTTATTTAGCACATTTAAAGAGCTTCAATTCGCCATACATCATTTTTATGTAGGTCCTATAGTTTAGCCTACGTAAGCGCTGAAAGCAAAAATGTCCCTAATGTTCGCAACAAATTTTGAAGCTATATTCAAAATCTACTAGTCTTCTAGTTATTTTAAAAAAAAAAACAAAAAAATGGGACCCACCTGCAAGCACTTCCTTTCGATTAAAATATTTTTCATCAAAATCGGACCACCAGGGGCGGAGTTTCGCGGTAACACACATAAAAAAAAAAAAAAAAAAAAAAATACAGTCGAATTGATAACCTCCTTCTTTTTGAAGTCGGCTAAAAAGAAAGTTTACGAGCTAAAGAGTAGTTGACCTGAAGCACATTTAATGCTTGAGGTCGGTTAACAATGGTGGTACGTAAAGGGCCGCCTCGTATCCGTCTGCCCTAGAAAATAACGTCAATCGATATACATAGGTTCGATGGCCCTAACCGCATTATTTAGATAACAATCTCTACATTGCTGCGAGTCTAAGATTCTTTGACGTTTAGGTATTCCTATTGCCACTACACCGTACCATACTGGTATCGCGTACCATACCATACCGTACCATACTGGTATCACGTTTAATATTGTTTAGTGCAATTTGATCACTGTAAAGTAAAACACTAGTTACATTTCTTTTAAGTACTGTATACATTGTTTTTGACGAAATATTTGAATGAAAACCTGTCGTGTCAACCGTTGGTTATGAATATTCAAGGAACTTTTTCCACATAAGCAATCGTCAAATGTGACATCAAATATCATCCTAACAGGTTCGACTTCTTAATTCATGTTATTCGTAAAAACGATACCAAAATCTTTCATTAAACCAAAAATCAAAACACGATGGTACTTTTACTATAGTGAGATCAATAACACGATTGCTCATCGCGAGGAAACTCTGTTAGTTGGCAATTGCGAGCAGACTTTAGGACGCCGCGGGCCAATTATAGCGCGCATTAATACTACGCTTTATATCTGTACGGCTATTTTATTCCGAGTGAAATACGAGCAAGAGTGTCCATGCGGCTGGAATATAGCCAACAGTTGTTGCAGATCTAGTAGTGCACTAGATATATTTATTTATTTGAAGCGAGCTCATCGTCTGAAAATGGTGATTGTTATTAATTTTGGAAACGAGATTAAATTAAAGATATTTTGCTATTGAGGATTCCGTACACTTCTATGAATGCAAAGGGACTTTATGATTCTTCTGGGAAAGTTAGAGCCGCGCAATTTAACAACTCAACGAGTTATAATAGCTTTGTTATGAAATGCGGTTCGCTAGCGTTGTTCTAATTATGACTGAATAATTGACCCTTAACATCAATACTATTGTTTTAATTATTTTAAATAGAAGAATTACATAAATGGATCGATCCTCCTTTACACATAATATGATTAGGTATTTCGGAATGTGTAAAAAAAAATGTTTTCAAAATATAGGTATTTAAAAATGTAATAAATAACAAATGGATCGAGATTGATTGCAAGGATCAAAATTTTACTCAGCTATACTAAAATTAAAATTTTAATAAATTTGAATTCCACAACTAATAAATAATTATTAATATCAGATTCCGTCTAGTGAACAGTTATCATTGTTGGGAGCACTATCTGATCTAACTAGATTTACATTACACACAAGAGTCCTTCCTTCTCGGTCTGTTTTCGAATTGATTCGGAATGAGAGTTATCGGAATGTATTCAGAGAATAACACAGCTCTTAAACAATCTCCTTAACAACTAAAGCTGGATTAAAATTATAACTCGCTACAAAAACAGTTGAATTAACAAAAACGTAATCTATTTTATTCAAAGACAATAAGAGTTTATATAGAGCACAATAAGAAAAAGTAATTTTGATTACTGTCAAAAATGTAATTTAATGTGCTGAAGTAATGAATAATTGTGACTACGATAGTCATTTCACTTTTTTACGTTGATATCATCAATTCTAAGACCTTCGATCAAAAGACGAGTGACTAAACCTTGGCATATCCGTTTCTACCATATACGGTTGGTGTCGATCGTGGGCGCCTTCGAGCCGAGTTTGAGTTCAATTTGATATAGGTAGTCATGACGAAAACTGCTATAAAAATTTGTTTTAAATGTAATTTTTGAATAAAAACTGATCAGTCTTTCAATCTGGTCCGCTATTAGTAACCTTGCATTTTCACTGCAAAAACAATGTATAGAAACATTATTTTTTTATATCTGGTTAATTTCATTGCACTTGCAACCTGCTTTTTTACTTTTGTCATAAAATTTAAAAAATGTCTATTCATCATTATATTTTTAATATTTCAGAGAAACTTGTTTTAGCAAAAAATGCGCAGAACGCAAAAGTGAAAGCATGTCGAACTGGACCACCTGTGCCATAAGCCACGGAATTATGTTGTTTAGAGCGGAACTTATGTTGACTTTTATTTACTAACGGTAATTAAATAATATACATTTAATTATACAAATGTGTCAATTAAGTCTTAAAAAACACTCACATGGATCGTCTTTAAACCAGATATCTTAAAAAAACTGGCGTTTTATCGCATTTTTTAAGTAATGTCATTGTATTTTTGTAGATGTGCTTCTGCAGTGGAAACTCGTTTGTAATCTCATAATTGAATACAAAGCACTCTGACTTTACGTGCCCATTATTAAGCAATAAAGACTATAATAACGTTAAGAGCTTTACAGCAAAGTAGGCAACAATCGTTGATCACTTGCGTACTGAATCACTCATTTACGCACGAAGAGACAACGGTGATGTTTTTTGTTTGCTGTAAATTAGCGGAATATTGCTCTACTTCACACATTCTTTTTCCTTCTTTCTCTACGTGTGATACTTTTTTTTGCAAAAACAACATTCAATGGCAAATTTTAATGTTATGTTGTGTGGTATTTTTAATCCGTTTCTAAAATTTAAGGAACAATATACATAGAGAAAAAAACTTGAGAGGTGTCAAGGGACACCCGGATGGAACGAAGTTCCTTTCGATTAATTAGTGAAGGAACCAATGTTTATTCTATGAATAAAAAACTTGAATTCTTCACAAGAAGTACATTTTATTTCTATGAATTTTCGTTATATATTGTCACGTCGTTGCCATGGTGAAGTAGCGCTCATTCGTCGTTAACATACTTGCTATAACAAAAAGTGTCGTGACAACTTTTCGTAAGAATTTTTTCCGTCTAGCCCCCTTTCACAACGCGCGATAAGGAACTTCGTTCCAACTATTAGTTTTTTCCTTAAATAGTCCAAAGCCTTTAACAAATATTTTAAAACAACATTGACCGGAAATTAATAATTTATTTACAACATCAACTCTGACTATCTTTCTGTATCGAAATGAATTCGTCACGAGGCAAATCGTAATCCGAGTATTGCGATACAAAATGTCTGTACCATCCGTTACTATCCATTACTCTCTGCAATCGAGTACAGTTACGCTTATATCATACTATCGCTTCAATGGTTGTTATAACAAATGAAAACCGCCGCATATTCTTATTTATTATTATTTATCTATTTTTTATGTACCTACTTTAACCATTTTTTTTACCGTGTTTGGATGTGATTTTATTAATATTTTTAACTTTGCCTATTTGTCATTTTAGGACGTATAAAAATTGAGAACGTGTTGTTAAAAGCATGTTTGTGAACATTTCTTATCTAAAGAATTTAAATTGTTAAAGGCAGGAGAAACATAATGTTAGTTCTCGTGTTAAAAATAAAATTTCTACAGAAAGTGAATCTATGATTTGTATGATCGTAGTTCTTTTTCTTCCAATTACAAACCGTATTAGAAATATCGTTTAATAGTCTAGAATCTAACACGTTCGTGACTCTAATTTTTTTTACGTGTTAAACGATTTACACTTCAAATAGCATGCAATTGTGATCAATTGACGTGTCTGATTGCTTTCTCTACTTCTCGCCGTGAGTTTCCACTACCGAAACACATGTATGTAAAGTGCCATCTCTCTTATTTTCTTAGAGAAATACAGATAGCAAAATAACAATAAATTACTTAATTAAATAAACTGAAATAAATTAAACTTATTGCTACAATACAAGACAACCGAAACGTTCAGAAAAAACATCTTAATGAATTATATTTACACATTAACTTCGAGTAAAATATCTTGCTCTACATATTATCCATTCTCGAAACGACCAGAATATGTCGACGTCAAGATTGATTAGCTTTAATCGAGTTATTTATGTGTTTAAGAAATTATGTTAAGAAAGCTATTCATCCTTATTTAAATGCAAAGGAAATTACGTTTGTAAAAGAATAATGTACAAAAAAATATACACAACCTTAAGTTAATAACTTTACGTTACGTAACGTTAATAACAACTGTTAAACTTTGGTTCTTGTTCAAATTTTTAAATATTTTGTTTCTTCACAGATACGTGGATCGTGTAACATTGGCGTGGAAGGTGACCTAAACTTTTGGCAAGTATCTCGAAAGTTTTTATTAAAAATAAACATTCATTACTGCACCGGTAGAGCGATAGCTTGCGTCATCAAGTGGCTCTAACAAAAAACACAAGGAATGTTAACCACGTACTTCACATCCGTCCGGTTCGGGATAATCTCCTGTTTATGTATGCACGTAAATACAAAAGCGATGCGAATATTCATTAAAATTCATTTGTCGTTTTGTTTTATATTAACTGCAATTTGATCCTTTATAATAGCAGTAGAAACTGACGGTTATACATTTTTAATTTTTCGTCAGTCTTATCTTGCACTTATCTTAAAGTATCTTGCACTCCTTCTAGTTTATAGTACATTAGGCGACCTAGCTTTAGCCAAAAATCAACTGGGTATACTCGAAATACCACAGGAGACCAATTATTCCACAAAGTGATTGTACAAGACAGCTCACAAATCATGTTTTGTAAATATACATAATAAGTCAAACATAACCTTACACCTACATTATATTTGTAATCGTATACCTTCCACATGCGTCACGCAATCAATATCTGTCCACATTGATCGATTTTTCATAAACCAAGGTGACCACTCAAGCTTCAATAGATAGCTATTAATTCATTGTCTTTTACTTCCATTTGTAAAATTACTATTTAACGTAATGTATGAAGGTACGTATTATACCTACAATAGCTTTCAATGTTGATTTAAGCAAAATAAGCTATTCTCCTTATCGCCAAATGACTGTCAGTAACTTTATCTTAAAGAAATTTTAAACTTATAACTTAACAGTTTTTAACAACTTAATTGAGGATAAGAAAGAGTTCATAAGATAGGAATAAGACTTGTCTTAACCTTTTCTTTAACCATGAAAGTGCAGTTTTTATCAATGGCAATTTTTTGATGTCACGTAACTCATTAAGGTCAATGTACTTTCTTAAACGACTGAGGCCATTTATGCAACAGTTGCTCCGCGGTTCGTCCATATAAAATCGTTTTACTTTTTAATTTCATTCGTAATCGGACAAAAGCATTGAATCTAAATCTATCTGTAGAATAAAAATAATTATTTCGTCACGTTTTTATAAAGGATTGCTCGTAAAAGTGGTTTGTTTTGAAAATCTCTATCGGAGTGCAAGAGGAGGTTACGCAAGCGGGGTCGTTGACTGCGCGAGTACCCGCATTGGAGACGGTGCGCTGAAAGTTCTGCTTTTTTAATCACTATTTGCCTAATTTATGTTTTGACATTTTTTTCATAGTTCTTGAAGGAAAACGTACAACCGGCAACTGAAAATCTTTAAAATAGTGAAATGAAGCTCAGTAGATATTCAAATTTGTTAGAAGGTTGCACATGAATTGCCGTGCCGATAAGAGCGTCGGTGGCTCAGGGGTTTCAGCACTTGACTTGCAATCTGCAGGTCCTGGGTTCGAATCCCGCCATGTACCAATGTGTTTTTCGATTTTCGATTAACATATGTACATTTATCCGACGTTCTTACGGTGAAGGAAAACATCGTGATGCAACCTGCACATATCTGAGAAGAAATTCAATGATATGTGTGAAGTCAACCAACCCGCACTTGGCCAGCGTGGTTGACTATGGCCTAGTCACCCCTAACTTGGGGTAGGCTCCGAGCCCCTCAGTGGGGACTCATAGTGAGCTGATGATGATGATGATGATGATGACATGAATTGCCTACCTACGTGTAGGTGAGGATGTACCTAAAAAGGTTGATTCCTCTCCCCCGTCTAATTCTCTTTCATTAATGCTTTCATAGTTTTTAGATTAAATACAGATTTACCTAATACACAGGTATTACTTTCTATTCTATTCTAAAAGCGGCATTACTGTGTTCCTAGTTCGGCGATTTTTTTAAGGTGTGGTTTTCCCCGACTGCTGCGATCCTTTATGAGTTTGTTGAACTTAATCAGTACATTGTGCAATGCGATTGTAAAAGCTTCCTCAAATATCTATTTACTCCTGCCATTCTGGTTTTGGATACAATTTTTATGGATTTGTCGCCATAAGTTATCAATTGTTTAAATTGACAGTGCTACTGACTAATGGGATAACGTAGTCATTTTATAGCATGTTAGTACATTATAAATATACTAGCTGTCGCCCGCGACTCCGTCCGCGCGGAATAAAAAAAAAACTTAATAAGTAGCCTATGTGTTCTTCCAGACTATGTTCTACATCTGTACCAAATTTCACCAAGATCTGTTGAGCCGTTCCGGAGATACCTTCAAACAAACACCCATCTAAACATTCGCATTTATAATATTTTCAAGATTATTTAGTATATATGTCATGAAATTGACATTGAAAGAGGATATGTCCTCTTCCTATGTGTCCCCTCCTCTGTTAATAAAGGTAGGCAACGCATCTGCAATTGCAGACGTCTATGGGTCTCTTCGCTATTTAGGCGAAATCAGGTGACGGCTTACTCTTTTGCAACATTATGATAAAAAAAATGACAACGTAACGAAATATTAGTCTAGTTCCAACACAGCTTGAGAATTTTTTTTCAAGAACTCTGTAATATTCAATTCAAATCAAACAGAAAACAACTTGAGCAATATTAATGTTATTAAAAACGTTATGAAAGAATATATTTTCATACTCTATTATAATACAGAATGAGTAACGAGTTATGCAAATAAATATAGACATTATAAAATATACAGCGTATGTTTTCGCTCTATTTGGTACAAATTACACTTCTGAAAGGTACACGATTGGCAAGCCGACGTGAAGTACTCTGTTCTTGAGAGATTGATACAAGCACATTTAAAAAAACAGCTACAACCTCGGATAGTGTAAAAAAATTCAGTTTACAGCCGAATTACGTTGAAAAAAAATCTAACGAATGTACAATATGTACCTTTTCCCTCCATTCCGCTAACCATGCGAGAAACTTAATCAGTGCAACACTGGCTTTTATCAGAGGGTAATGCACTTTAATAGAATGAAAATTTTACGTATTAAAAACCAAATTGCCAATAGTCTAGTCGAATACGTAAGTTTAGTAATTAAGATCCTAAGTAATGAGCGGTTAATCTTATCGATGTTGTCGAGTCTAATGAAGGAGGGCAGCAAAGGAACTTTGCAGGTGCTTTTCCATTTACAGGACGCATGAAAACTTTAATTTCGATGGTTCACAATGTTTTATTATTGGAATTAGTAAAACTACGTCTGTCTACCTCGTTTATATTTTTTCGTATAAGGCTTTTGTATGAGCGTCCAAACAATTTCGTTAGAACAACTTTCACAATGTAAAAGGCACTTTTTTACTACCTTGTCCGGGGTTCGCAACAGTTAGTTTTGATTGCTTTTTCTACCAACCGTTTATCGATATTACGGTAATATTAGCTAGTGTTGCATAACCTGCCAGCCGCTGTAGTAGGGCCGGCAGTCGCAACCGGCGGACGGGCCATGCCGGTCTTGGCCCCTCGAAACGGGAATTTTTTTTCCTCGTAAAGGCCAAAAAATAATTTTTAAAGAATTAAAAACAATAAATTTGGAGTGGAATTGATGAAATCTTAATAGTGAGTGCTATTGTGGTAGAAAATTGTGTCATAACGATGAGGGCCGGTTTTAACTACACATGCAAAATATTTGCTTCCCAGCAAAACTAGTAGCAAATGAAAGCTTAAGGAAAGTTTTCGACATCCATAAAAAGTCGTGCCGAGAATTCCTATCAGACGTAATTCCGGTATAATCTCGCTTCGAATCCTGTTGTCTCGCTAAAGGAAAAGTTCACTGACCAAACAACTAACTTTATAAGAATTTCATAATTATATAAAAATATTGCGATAAATCTGTTTATTTTGTGTAAGAGGACCTTCAGACTTACGCAAATTGAAAGGAAGTATGTCGGTAATTTCGCTACGTATTAAAAACTGCTAGTGTTGTAATGCTCTAGTTCTGATAACAATAAGTTGACTAACGTGTTAAAATTCTTTTTGGAATCTAACTTTCTGATTTGTCATTGCTATTACGCTAATGATCTTACTATATATCAGACATCTTGAACAGTTGTATAAAACAAAAGACATTGCTGTGTAGAGAGCGTAAATGATACGTGGGTTTACTGTGAAAATTATTTTCATTTGGAAGTATATAATTATGATCGGTTTCGACGATGGGAATTATAAGAGGTATTAAATGTCCTAAGTCTGTTTGCGATATGCGATAGCGAAGCGTTTACAGCAGTACGGCTTCCGACTTCGACAGTTGGTGGACGCGACCAAAGAATTGAAGAAGACTAAGTGAAAATCAATGTAAATAGAAGTGAATCAATGGGAATTATTGTACACATTAATTATAAGAACACCTGTCTGAATTTTATAAACCTCCAGAGAATAATTAAATCAAATAAAAGAATGGCAATAAATAGATGTTACATGGATCGATTGGATTCATAAAATACGGTTTATGCATTTGTATTGCACTAAGAACGAATTGATTATGGAAATCAATACCGTTGGAATGAAAAATTAAAAAAAAAACACAAAAACTTTCGAGAACCTAAAGAAAATGTTAAAGTGGATTAAAACGGATTCATCTTTAACAGATTGGAGTTATAATAAACTTAAATAGCTTTAGAAGACGCTAATGAAATCAAGATGATACTTATCAAATGAATGATGGAGGATTAAAAGACATTGTAAGAACATATGGGTTATCTAGTGTTCCAAATGACGTCACTAGTGACATCAATGTCAGAAGTAGTTTTTGTGCTGCGAAGTGATCTCGACGTGGCCGGTGTACTGGAGACCTGGTGGCGAGGTCTGGTTCTGCTAGCGAGGTTCTTGATTACATTCTGTCGTTTGCTCAACCAAACATTGTATGGTACGTCACTTTTATAGTCAGATAACGTTGCATACTATGTCTTTTTCATTGTGAACTGTGACCTAAATGACTTGGCCGATTTTGAAAAATGAAGTAACATTAAAATCTTCTTGGTCAGATTATCAGTTTTGTATTTATATTTTATATGATTTGATGTAATAATTTAAATAAGTCTCTTCTATTTAGGTTTATTTCTTTGCACTCCTTACGTTGCGATTACATCGATCTGGAACACAAAATACATTTGTTAATACTAGTCTCTTTTCCTCTAATGAGATCAAATAATATTGTCAATCCTTTTATTACGATGCAGTACTAAAAATGTATAATGCACAGTCCTATTTAAAATGGTACAGTCTACAAAAATGTAATTATCAAGTTAGTAGTCTCACAAAATAAGATAAATATATTTATTAGGTCCTTACATATGAAATTGGCGTTTTTCGTACTGGCCACTTTAATCACGAATTTCTCCTCTTTGGTAAGGAATTCCAAATTCAAATTTGTACAGCTATAGACTCATGTATTTGTGGTTCGATGACCGTCATTCATTTGTTTTTTTTCTTCTGTTTTTTTTCTGTTTGCGTCACTCATTTTACAAAATGTTTCCATTTTTTCACTTAAAATATTGCATTATTTACGAGTACGAGTTCCGCCGTGGCACTAGTGCTGTGGAAACGACTCGAAGGGTGAATGATGTGTATGGCGGTCGTGTTGCAAAAGAAAACACAGTTCGTTTTTGGTTCCAACGTTTTCGTTCTGGAAATTTCGATCTGCAGAACAAGCCCCGTGGACGGCCTGAGACTCAAGTTGATAATGAAGAGTTGAAGGTTATTGTGGAAGCGGATCCATCGCAAACCACGTCCGAGTTAGCTGCAGGCTGCGATGTTAGTGATAAAACTGTTTTAATTAACTTGAAGCAAATTGGGAAGATAAAAAAGCTTGAAAGGTGGGTACCTCACGAATTGACTGAAGCAAACCGGCAAACCCGCGTCGACTGTTGCGTTACATTACTAAACCGGCACAATAATGAAGGTATTTTAAACCGAATCATTACCTGTGATGAAAAATGGGTTCTTTACGATAATCGGAAGCGCTCAGCGCAATGGTTGGATCCTGGCCAGCCAGCCAAATCCTGCCCCAAGCGAAAATTAACCCCAAAAAAGTTACTTGTAAGCGTTTGGTGGACTAGTGCCGGTATTGTTCATTACAGTTTTCTCAAATCTGGCCAGACTATTACGGTTGATGTCTATTGTCAGCAATTGCAAACCATGATGGAAAAGCTAGCGGCTAAACAACCTAGGCTGGTCAATCGCTCCACGCCACTGCTGCTTCACGACAACGCTAGACCACACACTGCGCAACAGACGGCTACTAAATTAGAAGAGCTTCAATTGGAAAGTCTAAGACATCCTCCGTACTCCCCGGACCTTGCTCCAACAGATTACCATTTTTTTCGAAATTTGGATAACTTCTTGCAAGGGAAAAAATTCAACTCCGATGGGGCAGTCCAAATCGCCTTCAAAGATTTTATTGATTCCCGTCTGACTGGTTTTTTTAGTAAAGGGATCAATGAACTACCTATGAGATGGCAAAAGTGCATATAAAATAATGGTTCATACTTTGATTAATTAAATATATTATATTAAAAAATATTCGACTTTTTGTTCCTCCCATACAAAACGCCAATTTCATATGTAAGGACCTAATATTTGAAGATCACGAGCTCGTGACGAACGTATTTACTGAACTACTTAACTATTTGCTTTTTACTATCCTTTTTAAATATGATTCAGAGCATACCGTATTATTTTCGAATCACGACATATAAGTGTAGTATAGTAATTAAATACAAGACGATCTGTTAGATACCTTATCGTATATTAACTTTATACAGATTACAAGTACTACTGAAAATGTATATCAATATAAATATCTAATAAAATGTGATACATCTACATTAAAATACAATCAACTACTTGTAAAATAGCTACCACTTTGGTCTAGGCATAACCTCGAATGGGTAAACCGAGAAAAATCTCTTGTGGGATGAATAGAAGCTAGCACAATTTGTCGGTTTCCGCGCAACTTCCTTCATAGTACAATCGCTTTGTGAAATATGTCTCCGTATTATTACAAGACACTAAATTAATGTAAAATTTATATACAATTTATATATTTTTTCTCAAACAATTTTTCTCAAATTAATAAATAATGTTGCTATTTCAGTCCATTTCAGTAAATATTAACGTTGTGTTTTCTTTATTTCCAGAGTTGAAGGCACCTGTGGCGGTCATGATGGCTCCCAGTGTGTTCCAAAGACCCCAAAAGTCCCCTCGCTCCTCGCCCGGCAACCTGCCTAGGAAATTACAAGTACGTATAATTCAACCTAAAAAAAATATAAAATTACTGTCAAAATATAAACTTTTTTGCTTCTCCACTGCAACTTATATTCCTCATGTCTGAGGGTCGCCACCAGCATCTCTTTCGTTTAAATGATGTATGATGAGATAGCTTAGTTGTTTTCCGCACCGGGTAGGCGAGTTAGGCCTAGCCTTTAACATAGGGTAGAATTGTGCTGAGGATAAGGTATAATAACTGTCAATAAATATTGAAGAGTATGTTATCTGTTTGCAGAACGGCACAGAATCAACGAGCCAGTCGGAGCCGACAGCAGACTCTAGTCCCGGCAACTCCATATCAGATGCAGAGAACTTCGAGTGTTACGGTGAAGCTGACGGTGATACACCTATTAATACGTGAGTTTAAACTTTTTGAGTGGAAATAAAGTATGGGGGGTGCTCGAGTCACACTATGTATCGTCATTGTTTCGAACAATCTTTTGTGATATTAATTTAAAACTGTTCAAGATTTACACGACTTGGAAACTAAGTTATTTCAGTCTCTATTTAGTGTAGCAAATTAACTGCCATCAATGTTTCATTTCCAAATCGAAACGTTCTGTCAAAATCAAAATGTGGGTGAGTAATTTTGATCAATCCAAGGCAACAAAGTCTTAGTAAATAACTTTTTATTTTACTAAAGCTATAAAAATATATCCTCTTTTGATGGGTACTTCTAAATGGACAAACAGGACATCGCTAGTAGTAAATATTACATAGTACTCTCATATCAAGCTTCCTTTATGCACTTTCTAAAATGACGAAAAACTCGTTACTTGACCACGTTCAGAAATGGAATTGCAAATTCTTATTCATGGCATTAGGAAGTGTATACTCAACAACAACATAACTCACGCCAACAACCCTGAGGGGTAGGCAGAGACGACGGACCTCTATTTAACGCGGTCCTGACACACTCTCAAGCTTCTTCAACGTTCTTACATCTACGCATACATGTAGGTCGGTTTCGAGTGCTCATTAAATCAATAGATATTTTGGTTCAATGATTATTATTTACTAACTTCATGAAGCCTAATTCTGCTAGCTTTGATTTGATGTATGTAGTGCGTTTCTGTATCATTACTATTTTTACCCCAGATGCAAAACAACGATGATTTTAATGATTATTTATCTAGCGGGTTTATAGCAGGAAGAAAATAAAAAAAGTTATTGTTATTCCCGTCTTCATAACAGTCAATGTACTGTTTAGCTTCCGCGTTTACGTGATGTTTAATGTGAGACATAACGTGTCTGGATTCCCTAAGAGGATGAATGTAGCTTTGTTAATGCCTTTGCTTGGTATTGTTTTTCTTTATAGGTTTCTACATATATTATGTTTAGTATTAGATAATACACCATACGTTTCATTGTGTATATAGTATTTGGCCAAAAGCGAAAATCGAAAGAGCACCTATAACATAATGAAACGTGTACCTATAAAATTTGTCATGTTTTATTCTCCGAAAACTCTTAAACTAACTTAGTTCATTGTTACAGATTAGAAAATGGTTCAAGGAGTCCAGCAAATCCTTTAAACCGACACTCATGGACGAGAACTAGCCTTAGACGGACTCCGCCCAGGTAAATTCTTACAAATTTTATGTAGGCTTTTTTATTTATTCAGGGGGCTTACAGAGGTAAAAAGAAGTTTAATTACTAATATCAACGTAAAGTTAAGACTTTAAAGGATAACTACAAGTAGTTTTAGGACAGGGATGGCGAACCAACGGCACGCGACACAATTTTCAGATTAAAAACTTATCAATTATTTTTACAAAACTGGCATGTTGACACGGAAAGTATCGCTATCCCTGTTCTAGAGTTTAACAAATGCTACACGCCTGATGTAAATGTAAAGGCAAATAATCTGAACTACATTTGCTAAGGCTCATAATATAGCAAAATAGATATTTAGGCATAGTTAATTGTGCCATGTAAATTATTAAAGGATAAAAAAATTCAAAAGATTAAAAAGTATAAAATGCTTTCTTAGATCTAACGCTTAAAGTTTCTTTATTTTGTTTATTGTTTGTGTTGTTTCATTAATAACTTAGTTTATTAGTTTTTGTTTATTTTGTTTTTGTTAATTATGTGTGTGTGTTTGTTTTGGTGCACGTAATTCCGCTTCTCACATTTGTGTTGTTTTTCGTAGCCATCAAGAGAACTTGCCGCATCGGAGATGGGGCTCCATGAGACAGTAAGCTTATCTTTTATCTTTTTTTAACTTTTATCCTTTTATTTACTAGCTCTTGTTACTTATATATGTTTTTTATGGTATTATAATTGAATTAAATTCGATTTCGTTCCTGACATAATCGTAACTGAAGAATACTGAAGAAATTTTCCTTGTGTGAAATTTGATTACTGACATTCTCTTATCTTGCATCCGTATTTAAAGTTCATAACATATTGTTTTTACAACACTCACCTAGATTCCATAACATTAACATAACAATTTTAGCATTCCATAATTCACTTTTACAATGTCTCACTTATGGAGGGTTTTAAGATAATGTTAAATTTGTATCATAAACAATTTTATGTCTACTATGTTATACTTGTATTTTAGTCAATTCCAGCTTAACAAAGACGTAGAACATGTTACAAAAATACTTAAATAAATGTTTTTGATTACATCGTCATTGGATTTTGAACCGTCTACTAATGACATACGTATCATTTTGTGATGCAAAATAAAGTATTTTAGTGCAAGTCTATTGTAAACAAAAACAATAGAGTGGACACTATTTTAAAATTGTCAATGAGTCATTGCATACTCAGATCGAGACATTGGCTTTTACTGTATAAATAACCTTTGTCAACTAGTCGTTAAAATTTCCAGCAGCTTTTGTTCTTTTTTACCGCTTAATTCCACTGCTGTAATATTTTTTCCACACGTTCTTATAGTTGACATCTCAACTCATCTGACCAAGACTTATATTTATATTTTAAGATACTTGAAAACGTAACTCTTTTCGTTCAACGTAAACAGTTACATCTCGAGAACTTATAAAATTGTACTTTCGTCGAATAGATCGATCTAGGAATTGTGTATAATCTGTAAAATTAATTTCTATAGTATTTAGTATTAATAAAGTAGGTGCAGTGTGATTGAATGAGACAGCAAATAAAACTAGGCTGAGAAAGTTTAGTTGAACAATTAGGTGTTTGCACGCATACTTTACTTTATAATAACACAACTATAGTGAAAACGGTAGTGCTTCGAGAATTACTGTACAGAGAAGGTATACTTAAAGTATATCGTAAGGCGAACAAATAGTCTACCGGGGATTGGTCTAGCGTTATTTTAAAGTATGTATGGACCTTAATGCAATAGATTTAACAGTTATAGACGTCAGCAACATCTGTTGCACGAATGGGCCGGCTCGCCCGGTGCAATACCACGATCACTCGGAATGCAAGCGTGAGCTAGGAATCATCCACGTTTCGTCTGATGAGATGGGATGGGTGAGGGAACTGGATTTGTTAGAGAAAGGGACGCACTGGAAGAGGAAATATTATCTTTCTGTGTCTCCTCCTTCATCGAAAGGTAGGCAACGCAAATGCAATTGAGGATGTCTTTGGGCAGTGGACGCTTCGCAATTTCGGCGTAATCATGTGGCCGCATGCACGTTTACCACCTTATAATATATTTAAAAAAAATAGCGCTGCTATGCTGCTTTGTCTCCCGATATTTTTTTAAATTAATCTAAGTTTTTCTTCACGTGTTAAAATGCGGATCCTTGTAACAGTTTTCGTTGTCTCTGACCTTACTTGAAAAACTGATATGAAATGTCGTGAATTGAGCCTAAGGTCTCTTAAATATATTAAATTTTTGTATCAAGGTTTGACACTATCAATTTCCGTTATAGCAGTTTAATTGGATATTTAATTTTAAATGCATATAAAAGCTAGAGTATTAGTTTAAAAAGTAATAGATTTAAAATTACATATAATACACTAGCTGTCGCCCGCGACTCCGTCCGCGCGCTATTAAAAAATATATAATAACTAGACTATGATCTACCTTTGTGCCAAATTTCATAGAGATCTGTTGAGCAGCTCTGGAGATACCTTCAAACAAACATCCATCCATCCAAACATTCGCATTTATAATATTAGTATGATTCACGGCCTTAACCTAGAATGTTAAAGCTTTTCCATATTAGATTCAGTTAAAATATTTTTTTACAGCGTGTTTACGAAATATCATTAAAAAAAAACATGTGGACATTCTAACTGGTTCAATCACAATAGGCGTTAAACGGAAAAGATTCCCCCGAGAAATTGTTACACTTGACTGCCGTCTCCACGCTTAGTTAACATCAGTCCGAAACATGGGCGAAAGCGTCACCAACACTTAACATTAATTAATATTATATGTTTCCTGTGTTGATAATATACGACAAAAGAATTCAATATAATTAATAAACTACAACTTCGTGAAACTGCCGCAAATAATGTTACTAAAATTATAAATGCGAATGTTTAGATGGATGGATGGATGTTTGTTTGAAGGTATCTGCGTAGCGGCTCATCGGATCTTGATGAAATTTGTCACAATTGCAATAGTCTGGAAGGACACAAAGGTTACTTATTAAGTCTTTTTTAATTCCGCGCGGACGGAATCGCGGGCGACAACTAGTAATTCATAATTTCAATATTTCTTTACCAAACTTTATATGTATTAATTAACTTTTTCACAGTATTTCATGCGTTATTCATCATCATCATCATCAGCTCACTATACGTCCCCACCGAGGAGCTCGGAGCCTACCCCAAGCTAGGGGTGAATAGGCCCATGCGTTATTAATTTCATGAAAAATTATGAAAATATTACTTATGTTATAATTCAATAACACCGGAAATTACATAAAGATCTTTATTAAAGCAATGGTAAACATATACTTCAGACAAATGATTAGTTTTACAATCATCTATTCATGTACATTAATATTATACAACCAGCTATTGTTATAAAAATGTAAATCATGCTATTATTATAATAACTATATTAGCATTTCGTTAGGTAAAACGAACATCTAACTTGTTATATTAATATTCTTATTTTGAAGTTAAAAACAAAAGAATATTAGGAATGGTAATAGACCAAAAAATTGTTCGTAGAATGAACAGCCGATAGGTGAAGAATGGCAGAATTACTGCTAACACTTTTATTAATATTATTTATTTAAAGAAAAATCATTTGATACAGACGTAAATTAATGGTTAAAAAAATAACTTATTACCAAAGTTTTAAAGACCAGTTAAATTGGCCGAGAAAAACTTGGTATCTGTATTCTCAAACAATCAGAAGTCACGCATTCAACTTTTTGTCACAACACCTTGAAGAACTCTTAAGAGCCGGATCGTGAGACCTACAAACAAACCAGTTAATGAGATCTATCGCTGAATACAATACAATACTGAAAACTTCAATAATTACGGACTATGTAATACTGGTTACCAAGAATCATCCATTAGTTACCATAAATGTTTATTGTTTAATCATTATAAACCTTATCTTTATGTGTTTTTGGTTGACAATTGAGAAGTATATGTTTAATTATGCAATTAATTGTGTCACTAGCAATTACCCAATCTGCTAATGGTCACGAAACAAGTAATGGTGTGTTTTGCTAAAGATGAAGTGGAAATAATCCCCTTATTGCATTATCTCATATCATTATCTGTATTGTAATTTCTGCAATTCATAATCTACTAGCATTAGCTATTAAAATATTCAATTGTTAAACTTTGAAAACAGACACCCAAGAATCTTTTTTTATTTATTTATTTGTAAGTTGGTGGTTGAAAGTCGAGTCATAATTACAAGTCGTGTCTTTAGTCTCTTCACATGCTTTGTATGAGGTTGAATTATTCACAGAAGTTACGGTGTCGCGAGTGGCTTAATAATTTAATAACGGCGCGTTTCGCACTCGGCTATTGTAGATGGTCAGCCACCGTCCGAATGGCTACTGGCTACAATGCGTCACTGACTGTCAGTTCCCCGCGGCCGTTCGCGCGTCACACATCGCACGCAACGCGTTGTCAAATTCGAATTTCGAATTCCATTTTTAAATAATTTTTTCTTTTTTTAAACATGTTTAAAATAGATGGCCAGATAGTGTTGTTCGGTAATTTAGGGATGTGAATCGATTTTATAATAGCGTCCGACTGTGACGGTAGATTTTTTTAGTACAAATCATTTTGTTTATCTTTAAAGCTGGAGCGAAACGGCGTACGAATGCATTACAGAAAGCGACCCTACAGGTTAGATATAAAGTAACTATTTCCCTTTTTCATGACATTATTTCGAGTTTTCTTTCATACCTATGTAAACATGCTATTCCTAAAACGCTATAAATTGAAATAAGTACTAAATTCCAGAAGAAAAATACAAAAAATAAGATACTTATGTTGTAGTAACAAACATAATCGACAAAGGGTCTTTTTGTCAAAAATTGTCAAAAATGTTACATTATTTTGATAAGAATGAAGGTACATTGAACTAGGACTACAAAGACAACAATGTAACCTTAACTAAAGTTATAATATGTTAGTTATTAGTATGCTCAAAGAATACTAATGTTTGATATCAATGGTTGACATCAGTAAACCATTGGCTCGATTAAAAAAAGCATCAAAACACGATATGCTCTGATAATTTTTTATTGTTTCAATGTGTAAATATCGCCTTTACTATGTATTTTCAGTACCTTTTTATTGTAATTATGTACTTTCACAGTAATAAATAAAGTATCACTATAATGGTCGCAATAGCACTTGAGGTGGTCGATTATTGATAACAATTTCTTTTATAAAAAAAATATAAGTCATTTTGGCAGTGGAATCTCACCTTAAGGATGTTTACTCGTAGAACAAAAATGCAAATATTCGACAAAACAATTTCCTGTTTTGAAATTTGAATAACACGAAGTCAGTCGTTCGATAATTCTTAATGGTTAAAGTTTGGCAAACTTTTAATTAAACTTTTAATTTGTAAATAGTAGTACATTTAGATGTTTGTAACAGCGTAAATAAACGTTATGTAAACTTCATACATCTCTTTAAAAATGAGGTCTATTCAATAGTTAACAAAATAGTCCAATAAAATAATCAAAGTACTTAAAATCTTTAGGTTAATTTTGTAATACTGTGCGATCATTACTGTAATGTAATAACTAAATATTACATTTCCAAGCCTTGCGGTTCCATTGAGAGGACGCTATGCGTCACAAATGACAAATAGACACGCTATTGGTTGTTTATTGTAGTATATTGTTTTTATTATAATTGGCCTCATTAAAATGTGTCACAAACACAATAGAACAGAAATGAAATTGTCTACTATTGCGATCTTTCATTTGTAAATGACATTCCTAAGAAATGTTGCCATCAAGATGAAGAAATGTCGACAATGTAAGTAGGTTGAGATTATGTATCTTAACATCACTCATAACAATAGTAAATAGTTTAACTGGCAGTTACTCGCGACTTCGTTAGTTCGCGAGTTTATTAGTTTTTGGGAATTAAAAAAAATGTGATAAAAAATATGTACCCGGGGACTTGGGAATATAGCTTCCCAACAGTGAAGTTTCTGAGCCTATTCAATGCAAGCAAACATTCAAATTTTTTTTATCTATATATATAAAAGAAAGTCGTGTTAGTTACACTATTTATAACTCAAAAACGGCTGAATCGATTTGACTGAAAATTGGTGGGCAGGTAGCTTAGAACCAGGAAACGGACATAGGATAATTTTTACCCCGTTTTCTATTTTTTATTCCGCGCGGACGGAGTCGCGGGTAAAAGCTAGTTTATAATATTAGAATAGATTAGGTCTGCAATGTAGTGGCCATTCAGCTTGGTGGGATGAATAAAAGATATATTGTAAAGCGTTTGGAACACTTCAATTCACAGCTGAAGAATAATTTGGATTAGTGATCACATTTTGCGTATTAACTTAATACGACTCATACGTTGTTAATCATTTCTGTAATATTAGCCCTTAAGGATATATAAACCAGAAATAGTAAAAAGATTGATGAAAAACCCTTCTACAGTGAAAATAATAAATTCTTCTTATTTTGTATTACCTACATATTACACATTAAATGTGATTATACTATAACTTTATTGCACGTATAAAATTTAAGTACAGTTCTACTATTAATATTTAATTAAATGTCCAAACTGCAGTGTCCAAATATTTGTTGTGTCGCGCAATACCACTGATTACTTTTGACAAACACATAGAAAAAAAAAATCTCTATGTAGACTAGCGCACATTTTCTTATTACGGTTTTTAACAAGTTCCTGTTTTCTTTATGTTGCGAGTGGTATAAGCTATCATCAATCATGACTATCATTTCTCGCACAATGCGCGCGGTTTTATTAACACATAACATTACTCGTCTTCCGTTACTTTGAATATAAAAAGACTTAACGTGGGTTTCTGAGACGAAAATATCCATTTAAAACATATTGTTTTGTCAAGGATAATGATAGGGATGAATTTTTTTTTATACAGAGATTTTGGACGTGGAAACCCACGGTTAGATACTCGGATAAATTGTAAATTAGTTTATTTGCTATATTGTTGATACTTGCCAAAAGGATACATATAAAATAATATTCAAATATATGAAAAATTATTATTATAGTCGGAACGGACGATCGAGTTGGATGAGCTACATAAAATAAAAAGTGCTGAAGGTAAATATACTACTCGAAAAAGAGTCATTTGAAAGCGAATTCAATTTAAAATTATTTAGGCGAATGTAAAAGAAACATAATGTTTCCTAGGTTTTGTATTTTAACATCTTGAGCACTAATTTATCGATATATCGAGTCACTAATAATAGCAAATTTGTTATCATACCATGGGATAAAGTAATAATTAACTTATTTCTTTTCTTACGCGAATATAACATCCAATTGGATCCGTAAAATTAATTTAAATTGTAAGAAATATCTGCAAATGATGTCCATTAAATACAACCCAGATATTCACACAAGTTCGACGATCTTTAAAAATAAACGCAAAAATTGTACGGATATTGTGCAATTGTTTCGTCATTTCACCAAATTACAGTTACGAAATAGCTTGCTACTTGTATGGGAACCACAATGTTATAGTTAGCGTGATGGTATGAATTATACCTGAGTCATAGTTATATGACATTGGAGGAGGATGAGGAAGGTTAAAGTAGGTTCAAATTTTCTTTAGGTTTAGGTTTAAAGAATTTATTCTCAAAAAGACAAACAAAAAGTCACTTATATGAGAACAATATAGCACACTATACATAATACAATACAATACTTTAGCAACTTCTAAACATACCGTCGAATGTGAACTCTCAAATTTTAATAGATTTAGGCTTCATGCAGCAAACAAAATGGTAGAAATGATTTATTATGTAGCGTACAACCCAAACTGCACGTGCACATGTAATAATTTTAAATAACCTTTACCGTTTACCAAGCTATGTTATTAAATGAAATATTGTACTGTTTCAGTCTAAATTAATCATCGATCTAGTGTATTCATAGATTCGCAAACTTTTTGCTGTCGCCTCCTTTGAAAATATTAACTTTCAATTCAAGGTTTCCGTATATTTCTGTTACATTTCTTCTTTTACTTACGAATCGACAACCATGGCGTGGTATTTATGCATGAATATTTTTGACAATTGCCATCGTATCGATAACGATAAAATTGTGCAGCGCTCCCTATTGGGCGTAAAGTACACCAAAAATTTAATACTAATTTTGACATAACAGACGACGATACGAAGGCGATTATCAAAAATATTCGTACTCGGCCCACAGTTCACATTTGTTCACTCCCACTGATTTCTTAGACAGTGTGTCTGGACCACTGATCTATAGGAACGCTGATCTAATGTATACATAAAGGAACGCTAATTTGTTAGTGTCGCTAGTCTGTCTGCGCAATCACTTTCTTACACAATGTCACGGCGCGCGCGCACCCATGTTTCATTTGTGCCGCTACCGATTTCTCCAGACCTCCCACAAAAATCTAGGCATTACAGACTAAATAGCATTGCTAAATTAGCAACAATTTTTTCCATAAATCCAGTTACGAAATTCAAGATAAATTGACTTTGGGATGGATTGATATGAGCACCAAAATGTTATAAAAATTAAAAGAAAGACCATCTAAAGTTCTTTTTCGAACTTTCTTAGGGTTCTATTTTTCGCAACTCCACGGCTAGCGTGTATTTTGCATAACATTATCTTTGTATCTTTTACAAAAAAAAAAATTGATGAACGAGTTGTAAATATATATTAACAGCAATTATTAAAGTACAATTTCTAAATATTTTCTCAATTCAATCTTTGTGAACATGTTATCGTTGTAACAAAGGCGCACGCAATTTGATTTAACGTGAAGATAAACGTTGAATTGCTTTCATAAAACTATAAAATATAATTAAAATTTTAACGGTCCTCAGTTGTAAACTAACTTCATCAGATTTTATGTTGCTAAAAATTTTTCGTTCTGAAATAGTTTTCCTTATAGTTTGATATATAGCGAAGGAAAACATTTATCGATTCGAATCTAGACATTTTACTAAATCTATCTATTCAAGTTGTCAGGTATTGCCATTGTAATTAATTGAGAATTTTCAAATCTATTTGTTTATTCTTGTCTTCAGATGAGATCAGATGAGGCTTTCTGAACTTCTTGGTAAAGCAAGCGACTACCGGAATTTGCCGAAATAAAAAGCGCTCGCTGCTCATTAACATCCGCGATCGTAGATGCGTTGCCTACCTTTAATCGACGGAGGAGGGGACGCACAGAATGAGAATATATCCCCTTCCTTTGTGTCTCGAGAGAACTCGGAAAAATTCGGCCTATGGCACGCATGTATTGTGTATTAACTAATCTTTTAACACCATTTCAAAGTCATAAATGGCTTCCTGTAAACTGTTACCTTAAATCATCCACTTTAACGACTTAGTTACTAGTCAATAATCCTAACCCAATTAAATCAAGCAGTCGGTATTGCCCTCCATACATTGTATACTCTAGACACGTACGGTCTAAACGGTCATTCCTAAGTGGCCCAACCTTCAGCTAATAAAGTTATCTTCGACCAGTCCTTGCTTATTAATTAAGTCTTGACCCAATGTAAGAATCACAACGTGACTGCTTCCATTCACTTGATACAAATGCATACTAAAACTAAAGTAAGAACATATGCCATTTAGTTTAAAGTACAAATAAATAAGAAATAAATGAACTACTTAAAATGACATCATAACAATAAGTTAAAAACTATCAGTTGGATTAAGGGCCTGATACAACAGTTGGATTAAGGGCCTGATACAACAGTTGGATTAAGGGCCTGATACAAAAGGCAGTTATTTTAGAAACCGCGCGCATAGTTAGGAGGTTCCTGTCTCTGTAGCCCTCACCACTGGTTGTTTGAGTAATGGGATTCCGCAGCCGGTGGTATACTATTTTTTATATAATATATTTTGTTAATTTTTTTTTTATAAAATGTATTATATAAATAATAAGATAATAAATGAATAAGAATAATAATAAGTTAAAAACTATAACGTAACAATTTATGCTTTCAACATGATTTTATTTAATGTCCAGTTTTTGCTTGCGCTAATTTTCACGTATGCAATCGTTTTTACATCTAAATCTACACTAAATGTATTCTTAGGACCCACTTAACTATTCTGAGTGCGACAGTAAATAACCCTGTTTGTTATAGGCGTATTATGCTGTAAAAAAAATACAATTACGCAACAGTCAAGTTACTAACAAGCCGCGCTAGTAATAAAATGTTCTAATTGTCCGCACTTTCATTGTACAATTGTTTCCTTCCTTATACACGAAAATTAACATTTGACGTTTTAAATTAAAAAAATACATCTCGCTAATAACTTTTTATGCAGTTACAATTTGCATGTTAACCAAAAATATAATACTTAATGTTCATATTAATGTTAATCGTAGGTTTCTGAGACCCAAATCACCGTTTAAAACATATTGTTATCTCAATGTTGTCATAGGGATGAAAATATGTTTTATAGAGAGATTTTAGTCACAGTAACCAACGGTGAATATTGGAACGAAGTTCCTTATCGCGCGTTGTGAAAGGGGGCTAGACGGAAAAAATTCTTACGAAAAGTTGTCACGACACTTTTTGCTATAGACGAATGAGCGCTACTTCACCATGGCAACGACGTGACAATATATAACGAAAATTCATAGAAATAAAATGTACTTCTTGTGAAGACTTAAGTTTTTTATTCATAGAATAAACATTGGTTCCTTCACTAATTAATTGAAAGGAACTTCGTTCCATCCGGGTGTCCCTTGACAACTCTCAAGTTTTTTATATTTGTTTACTTTCTGACAATATTATCTGAACCTGCCGGCGTAAGTCAAACTAAATTATCTAGCTCACTAGCGACCTTCTTTCAAAGTTCAAAAAGTGTCACAACGTCTTTTTGTACTAGGATAATCTAAAAATAATAAAGGTATAATTTAAAAGATAATTTATTGTAAAAACTCGAACCGGTAGGAACGGTTTTATTTTAATTCTTTATCGAAGGATGAATTCATTGTCAATTTAAATTTCTCATTCTCATATAAATTATTTTTGTTAAATTCCCAAGCTTACGTAACAATTACCAACATTCATTTTTGTTAACATTCTTAATAAGTATAATAAAATTATCTTCTTCATTTACAAATATTTTGTTACAGTTCAGGGAAGCGGCAAATTGGCTCCAATGTCTTAGCAAGGTAATTAATTATTTTTCTTATCAAAAAATTGAACGTTATATTAAGGCGCCATCTATATTTATTTTACTGTATCCATGTGTGGTGAGCAACACATCAGCCACTAGATGGCGCTAAATAAATGTAGTTCTTACTCATCGAATGTAGATGGCACTGTAAACTGCACATCATACTATTTTAATTACCTTTTACAAAATTATCATTGAGCTTGTTATTGTTTCAGCCAATTGTACCGATCGTCGTCTTTCAACTCGTCCGGGTGTGGTTCGGGCGGGGAACCAGCGGACGATATGTACTCTGATGTCTCGCTGGAGGAAGACGTTCAAGGACTAAATTATAAGGTCGGTATATTTATATCTTAAACAGGCAATAGATGGCGTAACGAAGATCGATTTGATATTTAATTGCAATTGTTTGACTAGAGGTGAATTATAAAGCCAAAATTTCTTTAATTCGTCCATACTTACATTACGTATTGGGATTGGTTACTATTATAATTTACGACGATAGTATTTGTTTTTTTTTCGTTTCTTCTTCAAAAGTGAGCTTTTTTAATCTTTTTATTCCTATAATAAAGTTTTAGGCGTGCAGACAATCAAGATTTTTTTTAATTTATTACGTTCACAAACATGCAATTTGTGCGTTATGTAAATGATTATCACACTTTAGGAAATGAGTATTTTTCAGTACAATCATGACCCAATTTATACAAACACGATGACTAAGTGACACTATTCCATACATTCTTGGGAAATACTGACGAATACGTGGAAACTATGATTCTTTATACATATTTCTGTATCTTAACTAGAGTAATACCTAAATTTAAAGCTCAACTGAGCTAATTAACAAATCTCTTAATGCTATTTTAATTATTGTTTACTAAAAATTACTTATCACTTTTGCATTACAAAGCTAGTAGTAGCAAAATAGTTAATTATTATTTTTTAAAAATTAAAAAACTAATTAACACTTAAAAAAACTTTATGGTTTATAAAACCGCCGACCTCACGTAAGTGGGATACAGCTAGGGAGATGATTAAAAAATCGATTTGAGAACCTGCAAAAGAAAATATCTGGCAGAGTAGTCGTAACATGCTTGAAAAAGGTTAGGAATGTAAATTATCTTTATTTAAATTCATTTATTTTTCGATAAACTACTTTCGTGGGGTAATTAATGATTTTACTCGTTCTTTATTGCTTACTCATTTCAATGAATTAGGTACATACTGCGTGTACCACCTCAGTAAACTACTATAATTTTATTCCAAGGCCATTTGAGTTAACGTGTATCTTCACACTCTAATGAGCTAGTTAACACTAAAGTGCTACGTAGTATAGCTTACTGCAGAGCCAATAAAATTGACACATCTAAAACAACTATGTAATTATTTTTTTTATTAATATCATCGAACGTCGTTAAAATGTTCCATCTGTGACACCTTTTTCATTTTAAACCCTAGAGACCATTACAAAAACACAAGGATTATTGGGATTACAAGAAAATCGAACGAAAAACATCGATTTTTCGTAATAACTAAATTCAATTCAAGATTTATGAAGTCTGTAGCGATTCATTTTAATCGATGTTTTATAACTGGTCACTTCATTATGAAGCTAAAACTGAGAGATGGCAAATGTGATCTACTAAATTAGCCCAACTATAATTTAAGGCACTTTAAATTTTAAAGTTTGCAAAAGTAGGTAACGCATCTGCAATTGCGGATGTCTACGGGCAGCGGTCGCTTTGGTCGTTTTATGCGGACTCAGGTGACAGCTTGCTCGTTTGCTACCTTGATGATATAAAAAAAGTAATTGTAAACTTTGATATCCATAACTTGGCAGAAAAACATAGGAAGTCTGCGTGTAGGAGTTTTGAGGAGTTATTTAATTACAAATTCTGCAATGCGGTAGTTACACCTACATCCTAAGATTAACTTTTTTAAACATGGAACTTTTTATCTTTACTAATTTATTTAATTTATTCTAAAGAGGAATGAAATAAGCTACGTTATTACTGAATCGCTTTGAAAAACTCTTTCCCTGTTGTGAAGCTCACTATCTCTGGGTGACATAGGCTATGTTTATCACTAGATTTTTTTAATTCTCCGCGGACTAAGTCGCAGTCTACTGCTATATTTAATATTTTTAAGTGTATGTATGTAATTAAATTATAGAAATCAGGCCCATAACCTATTTTTATAGATCATATCAGATATTACGTATATTTTGTGATAATGATGAATCAGAGAAATAATCTTCACTATTCTACGTATTTTATCAACACATAGTCATAACACTTGCTGTGAATGAACAAGTATATCCGGTAGAATGCAAGATCGTACCGGAAGTAGCTGAATTAAAGTAAATCCTTCTATGTCTTAATTACGATAATAAAAAGCATGGTAGCATCACTCGTTCTCCATAAATAACGACTCATAGAAAAAAAACTTTTTAATATTATTGTTTGCACAAACAAAATAAATTATGAATGTTTCGAAATGTGTAAGGAAATGCTCAATCATCATCAGCTCACTATAAGTCCCCACTGAGGGGCTCGGAGCCTACCCCAAGTAAGGGGTGACTAGGCCATAGTCAACCATGCTGACCCAGTGCGGGTTGACTTCATACATATCATTGAACTTCTTCTCAGATATGTGCAGATTGCATCACGATGTTTTCTTTCACCGTAAGAACGTCGGATAAATTCTCAATACCAAGTATGAATTTAGAAACAAAATATACATAGCGTGTAAACATAGTCATAAACAAATACATTTCGTGTTATCCATCAATTGTACAATGTTTACACTAACAAACCTGCTATTAGGGTTGGCAAAAGTTAAAAACACTTCATTATTGTAATTTGTTACTGGTCTATACATTAAATCGAACAAAGTACCTATGAACGGATAAAAACAATCAATGGGGTAATTGACAGTAGCTGAAATGATATTTTTCATAGATATTTGTGAATTTTAGATTCTTTCACTTATACATTTTTATTAAAAGTTGGCAACCCTATATAATGTTTGTTAAGTTAGTAACAATATTCCATTACTTTATCTTACTAATTTTATAAATGCGAATGTTTAGATGGATGGATGATGGATGTTTGTTTGAAGGTATCTCCGGTACGGCTAAACGGATCTTGATGAAATTTGGCACAGAACACAGCTTGAAAGAATATATATGTAATCATAGTCTGGAAGAACAAATAGCCTACTTACTTGGATTTTGTTTTTTTTTATTATAAATTCCGCGCGGACGTAGTCGCGGGCGATAGCTAGTAATAATACCATGTTTATCTAAACCGCGCAACATGCGAGGTCGCACTCACTAGCTACTGAACATGAAAATAAACTTTTCTCAACTCTTTTTATTAGGTATCGAGTGATCTTAAGTATACAGGAAATAATTGCTAGCTTACAAGTTATTTAGATATTAAATTAAAATATTTCCAAATTAATTATTTATAGTAATAAAATACCAAAAAGTCATCCTAGTTATATAAGACATCGATAAACTATTTATTACCAATAGTAGTAAATAATATAATTTCAAACAATAATTCTACTTATTTGTTGTCCAATGACCGCATAATATTTATGATATCACCCAAAGGAAAGGGATTCAAACAATACAACGCTTCATTTGATATGACAATAATGGCGGCCGGAAGCGGGACATCAGCTGCGTGCCATTTCCGGTCAAAAGCGTGCCTCTATATGATAAATGGTTAATTTAGAATTATAATCCAGGCAACGTTGATTTCAACGTGCTTTGAACACATTAAGCACATAAACATTATGTCATGTAGTATTTTGTAAGACTTAAGTTTGTAAGTCTTTATCAACATAAGCCTTCTCTGCTATGACTTCACAAAATTTTGTACCGTCTACAAAAATGATTACAAATTAAAGTAATCCAGACTTAACGCTATTATAGTATTGCCAATGTTACTTAACGATTTGTACACGTTTAGGCACAATATAAGGAAGTATGGCTTTTGCATTCTATGCTGATAACACTACTATATTTAGAAAGCTAGTTGTTTATAAGTGAGCACTTACAAGGGCTGTGTTCGCAACGTGGGAGGGTATTACCTTTAGCTTGTTTCCTAACCGTCTAGTACATTCCACCATCAATCTAGTTATCATTCCCTCGTAACGCGATAATAGAATATAAATGTATAAAGATAGAAATAAAGTTTATAAGCGTTGGTATTTCTGTGAACGCGTATTTAATATTGTCTAGATAAAGAACTTTCTATTTAACATTATCTATTGTATTTCTATAAATTGGATTGCTATCAGTACTTAAACAGTTATCTTTTTCAAAATGTTGAGTTGTTAATTACATAATTTTTCTTGTTGTTTTGTCGCAAAATTCGTTTTTTTTAATTTAGTATTCACAACAAAAATTACCTAACGACTAGGGTTACGGTAACAAATATTAATCACAACTACTACTACACTTTACTGCAACAATGAGAATCTTTTAATGTAACCATTAAATAAATAAGGGACTCCTTTAAGATTTCTCTTACTAAATCTGCTAAACGGATGTCTACCAACATTGTAACAACAATAAACATTAGAAGTACTATATTAAGTCAGTGGGTGTGCGTGGGAGCTTTATAACTATGTCAAGGATATCGGGATACGACCAAAATATATGTCTCCAAAGGACCGAGTATTTGCAATTCTAAACTGAACCAATGAATTAAACATTCAAAGTGAGAAATGTCTGAATTACATTCCTTTCACACTCGTGCAGAAAATGTTAATTCAAGATTAAACTGGTAATGTAATTTATTTAAGTATCTAAATTCTTGAAACATTGACTATTGATAAACATAATATAAAACACTTAACATATTCACGAGTATGGAAATAGACTCAAATGTAAACTAAAATAAGTAAGAAATTAATCAAAATAATTACTCAACATCAAATAACTTAATTGTGTACAAATTAAAAGAAATAAATGCTCACAAATCTGTCATTAAGTTTCGTTCATCTTTACATCATCAATTAATTCCAATCATCATCTCTATCATAGTATCATTGACTGACATCAATTTACGATATATCTTCATTGCCTAGTAAGTTTAATAATAATAATTATACGTGAATTAATAATTAAAAACAAATTACATTGTTATTAAAAACTGAAGAACAAAACGATATGATTCGTATAACTATAAAACAGTTACGCTCAACTCCCACAGTAGTTAATTATTCAAATTTAACAAATGTACAGACAGACAGGCCGCATTAATTAAGCTTGTAATCCAGTATAGCTGTTAGCTAACATCGTACATCTGCACACAATGTGATTAAACTTTCTCACGAAATCTTTCGCACACTTTCAGTTTCTATCTTTCCAATTATACATGAACTGATTAGATAAATGTAACTATAGATTTGATAACAATATATGAAATAAAATCATAACAGATATAATATAATAATAATAATATAATATAATAGACCATCCTTTATTGTGTCCGGTACAGGGAGATATTGCAATGCTACCTTCTAATTTGTTTCGATTGTCTATGGGCAGTGGTATTTCATCTGTCACTGTTACCACCGTTTACTTTATCGGTTCTTGCAAAAAAAAAAAACTGGCTGGAAATTTTCAATCGTATAATAACTCTGACCTCTATACATGGACAGGCTATAAACCATGGTATTTTGTGCCTATTTGATTTTATTCATTTTGGCGCTGATGGTTGCTGTTGGTAGCGGTGGTAGGGATTAAGTTGGAACAAAGCAAAAGTTGTCATTTTCAAGCAGTGGTCCTTCCATTTATAGAAATTTAACCATAAGGGATCATCATCATTATCTCCCCTTATCTCACTCATGTGGCATCGGAGTACTAGTTTTTCTTTCTTCAAATCGATATATCTTCTGTCATTAAATCATCAGGGATGTTATATAATAGTATATTAATAAGCCGAGAACAACTTTCCATGTCACATAAGGGTAAACAAACAAGAAGCGTCATCTGCATGTCTTGTATGTTTTACTTCCTATGTGCTATGCTAATGGATTTCCGCAGTCCCCCGTATGATTAATATTAACTCTGTTAAGCAAAAACCGCACCTTTCTTAATAATGAATAAAGTTAAATACGATTAAAAGTTTCTCCTTTATTTTATCAATTTTTATACAAATCAATTTTACCAGCGTTCTCTCCTGACTTTCTAAGAGTGGATATTTTTTATCATTTTATAACAGTAAGGTATAGCCTGCGAACATAATCTTTTAAAAAATATTTTAGATGTAGATATGTAAATCGGAGAATGTACGCTGTAATGTAACTTATAGTAATCAGATGTAATTAAATAAAAAACATCATGTAATATGTCGCACAAAGTGTATGCGCATCATAACACGTACATACAAAGATAATTGACTTCCGCAATCTAACCCTGATTCTATTAACGCAACTTGTTCACTACAACATGGGAAATCATTTACAACTTTTTCTTATCGACATATCCAAGACTAGCATTCATATCCTTACAGTCTTCTTCCAATGTTTTGCTTTAATATCCTTAATATCAAAGGAATCTGCGATGTGTCTAAAGCTCTGTCTACAAAAAAGTGATAATAATAACTTTTATAGTCGCACTCACAATTGTTTAGCGGTCACTAAGAGAGTTTGTTAGTTTAGTTTTAGTAAGATGTAACGGCTTTAAAAAAAATAAGTAATTGGCTAAAATACTGCCACTCCTTTATAACTTAAACGTCGTTGTAATATATCAATAACATTTTCGACATTATGCAAACATTATAAACAACTTATATTATAAATTTCCTTAAACTTATATAACATTAATTGACAATTTATATTTCAACAAGTATATGCCAGTAAAAGCAATCAATTTAAAATGATATATTGTCGACACCTAACAAGGAGAAATTTTACAGCTAATAAACTTATCTATATTATATCTATAATATATCTTGTATATGTAAATTTTACAACAAGAAACCACAGAATAACATAAACGTTTAATTGAATTATCACATTAATTATTGAGAAAGTACTATTTTATGTTTGTGAAAAATGAACTTAAAAACTACTGAAACGATTTCAAAAAATATTGTATCATTAAAATGTTACATTATTCCTGAGTAACAAAGGATATTTAATATTGGTTTAAAATGTTATTACAGTATTAAATATAATAAAAACAAATAATAACATTACAATCGTCAGTTGACCTTAACGCAGTAACAGACAAGTCAGAACACTAATCAAGTTAACATCATACGACCTCTTCAATTGGATTAAACTTTTTTAATATTAAGTTAATAAGAATTGTCTTCTAGAAAACATTTCTCATACTCCAATATAAGTCGTAATAGAATCAGCAAATAATAAGTAAATTATACTGCAAAAGGCTTGTTTTACTGTGATTTTCGACGACAATAACGTTGTAGTTTAAAAGATAATGGGATGGCAATTGGATAAGTGAGAATCATCTAGGACGACAAAGATATCTGCCCAGATGGGAAGTGAAACTAAATTATGATCTCTCACTAGAGCCCCTCTGTCACCATCAGAAAAGTGTACAAAGATCCTTTTCGTACAGTAGCTGTCGTCATGACAGCTTCGGCTTTTTGTTTCATGCAGTTATGACAGAACTTGCCGCGACAGCGCCTCTCTCAAAGGTGGTCCGTTGGACTCTCACTTAACTATGTTCGACTGTAGTACAATTGTTACTACAGTAGAGTTCTAAGGTTAAATGACTCTAATGTAAATGTCTCTCTGAATGATAGATTTGATTTTTGTTACATAAAGAGTAGAGACATAAAAAGTTTAGTTTGTTACATTTTTATCACAATTATCTGACCTACAAAAATTAAAAATATTTTTTATAATAATTTTATGTCTGTTTTTCACTTCTTGCATCTTTTGGAGCGAATTATGCAAATCTTTTTTAATCTTTGTATAGTTGGAGATTAAAATTAGCAGCTACTTTAGAAGATATCAACGAGATAATGAGATAGTCTAAGACTAAGACGAACCGGTTTATCTTTATCTTTTCTGATAAATTTGTACAGTAATTTTATCATCAGCTACGTGTTCCGACTGATATGAGTAATAAGCCTTGAAAATAAACTAAAACATTGTCAAACTTGTAGAATAAAATTACGATGGCTACAAAAGTGCCAAAGCCACTTCGTAAAAACAGTTCAGCCGTATTCGTTTCGGCGGAGCACTGCGGCCACAGATAGAGTTTTATCGCATGGAATATTTGTAAAATTTTTAATTTACATGTTTCTTCTATATTCTACGATTTTTTCAATGTCCTTTCTTCCAATAAATACTACGTAATAGTTTTAACGAGTACAAAGATATTTTTATAAGTAAAAAAAAACTTTTTTGTATGCAAAGAGCGACATGTGGCGTCTAGTTATTTCAAGTGGAACTAGATTAGATATGTTAATTAGGTTTTGTTGCTATCTTTCTCTTTGCGTTGTATTTCTTTCATAGTTATATAAATAGTAAGACCTCGTGAACTTAGTGGTACTCGTAATAGTATTAACGACTACGTTGCTAGCCCTAGAATCGATTTCAGGCCAAGGCAAGATTTCTATATTTAATATCATTGTAGTAAATGTTATATTAGTAAAAGTAGGGGGAAATGTCATTTCAATGGAAAAAAAATATTATCAAAGCCCATATTTAAGTTTAAAAGAAAACAGTAGAAAATATCCTTTAATGTATCCCGTGAAATTACTAATCATAGTAATTTTTCTCTTCTGACTATATACGAGGATAAAGCCAACCCTTATAGAGCTAAGGCCACCCCATCCTCTTATCCAATTAACCATTACTTAAGGGAACGTAAAATTGGAAAACTCAACTCGCATGTGAATACACCATGAAATACGTATAAAACGCGACGTCATAGACGTAACTATAAAATTCCTTCATTTTTATTGCAACGAATATTTTTAATATTTAAGTATTAAGCTAATATAATTATAATTCGAAACATTTCAATAAGAAAAAGTCGGCTGATATTTTTAAATCGTTTTTCGGGAACTTTATCGAATTGTTATATAGACACAATATTATTATTAACCCTACAGTAATGTAGCAATTTACATGATTGAAAAATAACCTGTCACTTTCTAAAGAAAGTCCTTTTAAAGAAATATAAGTGGAGAAAGGGAAAAATTCTTTACAGCACTCGCCCTCCAATGAAATTTGTACTCTCTTTTGTCAAAAACTTGTCACATACCAAAGTTGTGTAATTCAAATAAACGGTATGTTATGAAAATTTTAAAACTTATTTTTTATTACCTTACCTTAGCTTGTTACAAATGGGACATACTATTGACTGTAAATACAAAATATGATCTTACGCTCTTTTCCATTAAATTTTAAACCACTTAAACGTCGCTGTCTATTTTGGTCTGAAGTATTCATTAAGCAGGCATTTATGATAAAGTTGAATGGCATTGACGTAGACACACAGGCCATGTGGCATGTATTATATAAAATTTGACAACAACATTGAAATAAGAGCATTCACATTATACCAGAGAAAATAAAGGAACCTCTTGTGGCCATGGGATCTTAGATTAAATCTCATACTTTCCGGGTTTTCAATTAGATCATTTATGCAACAAGTATTCTTTGCGAATCCAGAATGTGCCTACGTGCCAATTCATGAAGCATATCAATAGGTTTTAGAAGGGATTTAATTACGCATTGCTCAAGTAATCCGTCAATGAGGCCCGCATTGCGAACGTATTCAATACGGGCTTGTATTTCACACGGTCTCATGAACAAAGAATCCAATTTCGATGGTGGATTATATGACGCCATTTCCTATCTCGCGATGCTTTTTTTTCAAACTCATTACATCGCCTTTTATTAACGCTGTGATAGGATTTTAATAGCTAAATTAAAAGACGTAACACACCATAGACTTTATGTAATCCATCTCTATGATAGAACATGTTTTTATTTGTTGAAAGTTTAAAAATAGTTTTATGTTTTTTTCTGTCATGATAATAGTTGTCATTAAAATCTTGGTGACTTATAGCTCCAGAAATCTATAAGTATAAACTTACACTACTAATCGTCTTTTACATTAGCTACGAGCCCTTAAATTGTGATATAAGCTGCCCACAATAGTAATTTATCTTATATCTACGTTTCAATAATTCGGTATACAATCCGATGGTTTTGTCGGAGCAAATGTGGCGACCCCTCACCCGTTTCATTATGTGAGATGGATCCAGACTGAGGGGACTGGGCTGGGGTTATTGCCTCCTAACTATCAGCCGGCCGTGCATATGCGGGGAGCGAATAAAGTTTATTTGAATGCGCCGCGGCGTTGGCAGCTTGATAATGACGCGCCTCTGGTGGGGCGCGCCGGCGTCCGTCCGCAGCCCCGCGCAGTACGATACGCGGCCTAGACTCGATCGCACGTGTCTGTAAAGTCTAGATCCAAAAACGATCGTTTGATAGACGAAACAATTCGAGTTTAATAACAACGCCAATATCGATCTTAAAAACGATGATAGTGCTACCGGTAAATGTTTCAAATAAATTTCGACGTCGAAGTTTCTTCACATTGGATTTAATACTGATACTAGTGTATGATGGTAATTAAAAACAAACTCGTGCCATTATTGAAATGTGAATTCAAGATCGTGTTCATAGAGAATTATTTTCGTGAAACCGTTTACGAAGAAAATGTGACTTAATGGTTTACTTTCTCGAGAAGTCAATACGTGAATTTAAACAGTGTTCGAAAGTGATATCTGAGGACCTTTACTTTCCTTATCATAAGTTGATCCAGTGTGCCATTGAAAGACTGAGCTATATCGCAATCGATCTAATTTTAGTTATACGTAATTTAAATTAGACATCGATTACATAGTTAGGCTTAATTTAAGTTACATAAGTGCAATAACGGAATAATCCAAAGAGTAAAAACATTTTTGACGAACGAAATTTTAATTTCGCTTGAATGTTTAAGTCGGGCTTATTTAACCGTTCGAAAGGGACAATGGGGGAATCAATTGAAGTGGAAGACAGCTTGGACTTGGAATATGACATGTGGGATGGACAGTTCGACTTTGTGGGCCCTCAGGGGCCACCGCCAGTGACGCGAGGTCGTATCACCTCTGACATAAGTATAACTGAGGACTTATTCACTGGGACGCCCCTCACACCTCATCTCACAAACGGGGTGAATGGAGGCAAGAAGACAGCTGCCCATCAATGGTGTGACAATTTATCTGACCAAGTGAGAATATACTTTATATTAATGTAAATTAACTTAATTAAATTGACATAATTAGGTTAATTATTTAATAATAATTAGTTCAAGAACTAACTTCATTTACCATAAGAGATCGGTCAATTAAAACCCAACTATCGACTTTGTTCTTTGAAATATAATTTGCTACGTACAATTATGTCAACAAGCTATATTAAGTGTTAGCACGCTAGCAGTTACTTTTACGACTTTAAATAAGAATTGTATTTTGTTGAAACCGTCTCGGTACATCCCAAAAATATGTTCTAAAACGGAAGCTTATTTGAACAATTTACCTAATTATATGTAGGTAGTGATGTAATGACGTCAATTGTTCTGGTCGCTGGTCGACATACAAATGTCGTTGTTATCCTTATTCGAATCATTGGGACAGTAGCTTATACTTACTTATAACTTGTAGCAATTAAAAATCAATTTGTAGGTACTAGCAAAATTAATCCAATGTAATCTCTTTAGTAATAGCAAAGAACGAATATGTATATTTTTATAGAACACTGACATTTTAGTCCTTTTTTGCTATACTTTAATAGCACATTCGAATTTACGACTAAGTTTTGTAGAACATAAGACCTCTAACTCTAAACCTTTTCTTAAAAATACGAGGTTTAAATCACTAACATGATATGAAAAACTTCTTTCGGTGGGCTAGCACCAATATTTGTGACAGTCGCTGCTGTTGCTGGTGCTGTACAAATATAAATTTTGTCGATAAAGATACGATGGCGATGTTACAAATATTCGTGCTAGGCCCACTGGTGTCGTTTCATGCAAGAACCGTACTGTCAATAGTAGGCCCTCAATATGTACGGAACTCTTATGAAAACAAAAGTGTTTTATTCGTAGAACGAATGATCCGCGACTTGCGTTACCTGACAGTACCATCGCCAAGTTGTCACGCAATGACATAAATATATATTCCAATAAAATTTACTTCGCAAAAGATTCAAGTCGAAACAATATTTCATGGAAAAGAATAAAAACACGCGTATTTTAGGCAGTATATGGAATTTTACGTGACATGCTCTGCGTCTCTTGTTCTTAACTTTTTTTTTTTGGTTTCATTGAATAATAAAAACATTTCTAAAGTACTAACACATAATAGATATTTATACGAGAAGCGTAATATTTTTTATCGGCGCACAAAGAGTAATAGATCAATTGACGTCATTTGTTCAATTGCATCAATTGAAGATACTGAGTTCGAATTTATCATGGTCGTATTGGAGACTTTTTAAACATATTTTATGACTAACATCTTTATAAAACGTTTCATAGTAGGTACTATCAGATTACATATATGTATGTAGTTATATACAACTAAGAACATATCACATATTAAACTAAGAGTTACTTATGTCTTAAAAACAAAGTGATGATTGTAAAGGCTAAATATGTACCTAACGATGATTTTTGTCAGGTCTACGATTTACCTCCAGATGATGACAGAGTAGAAAATAAAAAGTTCTATGAACAAACCTACACAATACACCTTTATACAATAAATTCTTCTTCTTGATCTCATGACCAAGTAATCCGTAACTAATTTAATTTTTAAACAATGAAATTACTTCTAAACTCCAATAATTTTGCGTGCAATTGACTACTCGTTCCTATGATAAAATACTTCCTTCCGAAATACCCTTTCGTGTATAAACATGCGTCATTCTAATACAGAATAACGTATTGTGCATATTTCATTGTAACAAAGCAGAAATCCTTTATTAGTTATAAACAATGTGTTACTAATAAAAACCTATAATTCATTAGCTCATAATTTATTTTCCATAAATTTAAACATTATTTCAAACAAAAAATATGCAGTCTTAGAATTTTTAAATTTGATGTTATCAATGTCAGCAATAAAAAAATTATATGTTCCAAATTTAATGTTGTTTATGAAAATATTTCTGTTAAAATTATTTGCAATTGTTTTGCATTACGCACTATTTATCCTGTTGTATTTATCAGTATTATTGTTGATTTCTAAGACTAAAATCTCTGTATAAAAAATATCGTCATCCTTGTCATTATCATTGACAAAACAGAGATAACAATATGCTTTAAACAATGGTCTCAGAAACCCATGGCTAGTGTTAATATGACGTCAATAGTTCAACTTTTATCTCTGAAGCAAAGTCCGAATTCGTCGCAGTTCTTATCAGAAGCATTTCGTCTTAAAATGTATAAACAGCATCTTTCATTGCTATATGTATTTGAGAATGTTCATTGAACATTTAAAAATAATTAAACGATTAAAAAAGACAAACTAGTAAACAATAAATGCTAAAGTTTGGGTGGATGGATGTTTATTATCATGTAACTGCAGTCTGCTAAATAGAACAGGTCTAAATTTCGAACACAGAAAATTTACAACCTGGAATAGCGCACAGGTTCCGAATTAGGTTTTTTATTTTATTTTCACGTGAACGGAGTCGCTGGTGACAGCTTGTACTTAATCTGATTTTACAAATCCAAAAAACTTTGTATACAACAGGGGTGGGCAACTTTATTAGCCCACAGATCTACTGTTTACTGACGAAACCCTATTGGATCTATCAATTAAAAATTTCTTGAAATCTTCTAATAAACAGTATAGTTAGTAGGTAAACAATAATGTAGCATTCATTATTTTATTAAAAGGTAAATCATAAAACTGACAATTTTTCTTATTTATTTAGCTTTATATAATTCCATACATTGACTTACAGTTATGTTAACTTATTTTTTATACAATTTTTTTTTTTATTATTATTATTATTTTTTTTTTTATTCCTGTATGGATCCCTGTCGGGTAAAAGCCTCCTCCAACTTTGTCCAAGTTGTAATTATTTTTTTTGTATTAGTGTCAGCATTGCGTCCGAACATCTTCCCATACGTTATTTATTTATTATTTTGCCTTTTTATGATTGATTGGACTAATAGTCGCAATCGACCGGTTGGCCACTTTTGATGTACAGTGTTACTGTTTATTGTTGCCGTGAGTTGCTATACATTTTCAAAAATATATTCTTTTCTCATTTATTCGTTTAAAGAAAATAGAGATAACAATGTTTGGCAAAGTTGTTTCTGCAGTGGAAACTCACTAACTGCATTGTATAAACTGTGGACAAACTGCAGCTTGTTAACCACTTAAAAGGCATGTATCTTATGAAATGGTTCACAGAGATTGCTGCGCGGTCGACGGTCTGGTGACCTAACATTTTGCAAGTCAAACCTCATTACACGATATAGGCACTTCCTCCTTCATATTACAATATTGTAATGACGAGAAATAGATATCGTATTTGATCAGATATTGACAGAATTTAAATTCTTATGAATTAATCATAAAAGCGACAAATGCGATTTCTTTAGAAGTGTGTCTGATTCATTTAGTGAAACAGGAAGGTTCCAGAATGGTATACAAAGAGCTCTTATTGTTAGTATTCCTTTTAACAAGTGGACCAAAGATCTGGAAAATTTTAGTAATTTGAATGAGTAGCAAAAACATTATTACACATCTATGATAACGAGAGTTTCCTTTTTAAAACTGCAACGAAGGACAACAGTTATCAAAAGCCATACCTGATGGTTATGCTAAAATATGCATATGAATATAGAAAAGTATGCCAAGAACGTGCCAAACGGAATTCCGTCCTTTTTCTACCTTTGTAGGTTATATATGTTTGCGACAAAGTACCACATAATCTAGTAATGTCTATTTTATTCTCTTCTAAAACAAGATAAACAAAAGTTAATCTTATCTACTATCAAATCACAAGTTTGAAATTGACAAGTTATCAAAATATATTTTCGACTCAAGGTCAACAGCAACTGACACACGCCAATACAAAATGGCGGATGACATATTGACATATTTTAGAACAACTCCGATGGGGAGTAACTCTGTAGGCATCAAATGAAACCTGCACAATGAAAAATCCAAAATGGCGGATAATATATTAATGTACAACCAACCCAACATGGATACCAAATGGAAAGATTTGATTAATAGAACAAGGTGGTAAAATCCAATTCAACTATAAAATTAAAAATGAATTGCCAAAGCAGAAATTTTAATTTTATAAAAACCTTCACATCTACTTAAAATTTCCTAATTGCCCGAACAGTAATCACAATAAAGTATAAAGCTATAAATATGAAGTAAAAAAAGTAACAGTAGCCATCGTAACAGTTGCCTTTATTGCCGCTTTTTTAATAATTGATTTAAAGTAATTTAACGGATTTTTATCAATAATTTAGCGTTAAATTTAAGTGAATTATGGTCAAAAATCTTTATATTCATGTTTGCGAATACTTAGGCCCTTCGTACACAAGGAAAAATCGACAAACAGTTTGCGAGCGACTGTCTTTTGCGATGACAGATAGAAATTTCGGCGACACGAACTGTTTACGAACCACTATGACACTGTATTGAGTAAGTTGCCTTGCGGTTAAAATCGCCGGTTTTGGAACATTTAGGTTGCCTTGTGTACGAAGGGCCTTATTTTATGATTACTAGATAGCATAGCAAATGTGGTGTTCTACGCAAAATTATAATTCTTTATTTCATAGAAATAAAATGTGGTATTGCTTTATTTTATCAATCCCAAAAATACAAATCTATATTATCCAAAATGACGTTGGTATTTTTTAATTATAAATATTGTGCGCCTTAAAAGTTATGACAAACACGTAAAAATCAGCTAGTCTACTTGCAAAATTTAGCGACATAATTTGACAGTAACGGCGTGACCGTTCGCCATAGCTGGGGAGGCGACTGAGTGCATATCGATTGGGCGCACCCATCGTCTGTCGTCTTTAACTATTAAATGACAGGACCAGTCGAGTTAAAATTTTTTCAAGCCCGTCAATAAAAAATAAAAATGAACATTAAGTTCTTAAATGAGTTGCTTGTATGCTCGTTTTGTGTGAGTTTACAACTTTTTCGTCAGTGTACCACATGTCAGATTTCATCTTTACGTCACCGCCGCGAAGTTGCAGAATTTATTTGGTACAACGGCGGCTCTTTGCCTTGTCCGTTTCTGTATACTCCAAGTCTGTCGCCCGTGCACTCAATATCGTGCACCCTAATACCTTGCGAGTGCTGACCTGGCACAACAGGGAGCAAACATTGTGGCCATTGACCCGCAACAACTTAAGCTCCCGACACACGAAGAACACTACACCAAAAAATTGTAATTTAAATAATTGCAAGTAATCTATTTACACATTGTAGTTAAAGTTGTAGATAAAACTCTAAATTAAATTAACTAATTATTTTTGATAAAATATTCCAAAGCATTTCTTATTACAATAAAACTGTAGATGTGTTGACATTAATAGAATTATTGATGATTTTTATTGTTGTACTATTAATTAATTTAATTAAAAAAATAATAAACTGATGTAAACAGCAATAATAAAGTTATTGGCCCTGTTTATTGTGAATCTTCAATGTTAATATGTGGTAGCAAAAAAATAAGAAATTGCTTTCAACTCACAATTTACACGTTTAATGAAGCGAATAAAACGCACCACAAATTAACGTAATGCGTGATAGCATTGCTTATTGGGTTATAACATTAAATTAAAAAAGAAAATAAAGAGACTACGGATATTAAAAAATTACATCATCGACTCCTTCAGAAACCTTTAATTTTATGCCAACTTCTATTTGCTTTTGAAATATTTTGATTGCTGTACCTGTGTAAGATTAAAATTTTCCTTTTTTCTGTTACGGTTAACGAAACGATTAATTATTAATTAAATTTACTTTTATTTCAATATATTAAAAATTACCGAGCATAAATAAATTCCCATGAAATCCATTACATTTAAAAAGTTTTCGCTTGCTGTAGTATTTCATATGTTCATGTATTTCGAAATGTCGATTACTTTGCAAATGCGTCCCTTTTTGTGAACATACTTGTAAAGTACATTAATAGCTCATCATAACGTACATTGCGAAAATATTCTCACATGTCATACGTTCACTGACTGCATTGAAGAATATAGCAAACATTCTGATTAGGAGTCACAATAACGACAGTCACGTTAACAATAGGTCACTGTCTTGTCACTTCACTGTTACTGATTGAATTGTACAAGTAAACTACTAGAAGTTAAGAACCTTCCTATCTTCAATTTCTGACTTTACTATTTAAAATTCTGATTTTGAAGTTAATAATCTATATGAAACTGAAACATAGGTACTATTAGATTAGACATGACTGTTCAAAAATTGCGTAGTACAAAGTTGTGGCATGGTAGAGTTTCGACTGCCGAAAAACCTTTAAAAACATAGTGTCATCATTCTCATTCTGTGAAAAACATAGATTAAAATTTGTTACAAAAACAGAAAACATAGATAAAAAATTGTTTTTGCTCTCTAGTGACACTTGTTTTGAAATAAACGTATATATTTTGTTAGCAATAATTATGCTCATTTCAAATTTGCTCATTTGCATGCTTTTCTACATCTATTTTAAGTTTGACAAACACTGGAAAGTTGCAAGACTTGTGCCTAGAATGTTTACTGTGAGAAGTCACGAGCCTCGCCGGCTATTCAACCTGCCCGATTGTCCTATGATAATCATAGTTATAAACCTACGTGTATCGCTCCGAGCGGACAGACTCGATCTAGACTATTCGTTGGTTATTTCTTTATACGTACACTTTGTAACTTTCACTTCATAAATCTCCAATAACATTACTCTCGACCTCGTAGCGGTCAAAGTACTAGCGTCTGAGTTATCGATTCCTAACCTAGGGCTTTTCTTCATGAAATTATTTATCAACCACATCATCACTTAACATCATGTGGAATGGTGGTCAAGCGCTAGCTGATTCAATATGAAAAATAAATAAAAATATTAGTACATCAAGCCATCAACTTTAGAATCTAGGCAAATCTTTATCTTTTATACATTTCAAAAGCTTTCGAAAGTTCAATTCATTTTACTTGGAACATAATTAACAACAATGAAAACTTTTTATTAAATTTTCAACGTATCTAGTCTGCATAGCATAAGTTCTTCTCTACAAAATCTTTTTCTTTAACAGACTAACATTAGGACTAAAAAGAACCTAATTCTGATGATTACAGGTTTCACTTAGACAAAATCCATATCGGGTTCGTAACCTATACTAAAAATTCTTACACAAAAGCCTGTAATAATGAAGTAACGATGTCTAAGCTATAATTTTCATAGAATATTATTCTGAGTAGTGTTATAACTGTAACTAACGAGCTAGTATCTATTCGTTAGTGATCCACACAAGACTTAAACGTTGAACTGCTTACAGAAACTTCGGCATCCTTGAGAACTAAACTAAGTAGACCATGGTGTTGGTTTTGGTGTGTTCTCTGGAACATTTCATCCGTGCACCTACTACTAAAAACTACATTCATATTGTTTTCCGCTGTGTTTTGACAAACGAGCAAGCGGCCACCTTAATTCGCCATAATCGCGAAATGAATGCTGAGATAGAGACATGTAATTGCAGATGCGTTGCATACCTTTAATCAACTGAGGAGGGGAAACGAAGAAAAATAATATTTTCTCTTCCTATACGTCGACCCCTCCGTCAAATCCATTTCTCTCTACCATCCTTTCTTTATAAGAAAATAGTGGAAAGGGATATAGTTTTCAGCCGGAAATCCACGGTGAAATATCGATAAAACATTAAAAATCATGCCATTTTTTGGCTTACACTAGAAGTGATAAAACAACATAATTCTTTCAAAATATTTGATTAACCTTTGCGTATTTACACGGTTATTTTTAAGCCTTGAACACGACATATAGACGTGGTAATGATCTCACTTTATTAGTTGCTAGGAATATTATTTTCTGCATTTATAATTAACAAAGGTTATCAAATGACTTTCGTTCCAGGTTATCTTTAAGTTGCTCGGAATTGTGCAGTCTGATTCTTTTAGAGACATCTAACATGATAAATATTTAACTTTAATTATATTTATATTATTCTAGTTTTGAATGTTTAGTGTAGCAGAGTTTGTATGTTGAATTTCAATAGATCAAGAAAGGTATTACGGTAACGAACTTAGCTTTAACTTAAAATAACTTACCGTTGGTTTATGAGACCAAAATCTGTATAAAACATTTCTTTATCGCTGTTATTATCTTTGACCAAACAGAGATAACAATATGTTTTAAACGGGGATTTTAATGTCAGAAATCCACGATAAATTTCGTAGTACTTTAATGTAGAGAGTGATGGATAGGTTACATAATTATTATAGACGTAAAGTTTCATAGTGTGTTGTTATGGTACACATTTGCTAAGATCTACACAGACAATGAAACACATAATTTGTATTGTAAAGTTACCACTCAATAATACCAACACAAAGATTTTGCGTAACATTCTACTGAAGTGTACGGTATCTTATTATAAGAAACCTTGCAAGTAAGTGTTAAGTACTAGGTAATTTTATTATACGCGTTCACTTCAAAACAAAACAAGAAACATACAATGATATTATGTATCTTTACAAAACATTACACGAACTAAACAACAAGCTGACGAAACATTCCCGTAGACAAAGTGCATTCGCTCCGAAACTAAGAAACGATTCCATGACGAACTTAAACAAATGTATTGAACTGACAAAACTTTCGATATATCACGTGATTGTCATGCGTCAGTTCTATACATTTTTTAAAATTCGTTATGAAACTGATGCGTGACAATCACGTGATTCGCTTCAGAGCGAATGCACTTTGTCTACAGGAGCTGATCTACAATATCGGTACTATTTCTCTTCAATGACGCATAAATTAAGTAAACAAACAAGGTCGAATTCCATACATGTCCACAATTGATATTTTCCAATATTATGTGAAAATGTTAATTATGAGAGAAAAAGCGTTTTAACAGAAGTATTGTTGATAAGATTTCGCGATGAAAGTGTACTTTGACTGTGAAGAAAATATTTTGGCATTGATTGGAATAAAATATATTTCAGCTTTCTGCGTTTACAATCGCGATTTTAAACTGTACCAGATTTTATTTATTCAATCTACCGGAACGCTATTCGAACCGCAAATTCTTATTTGATAATATCGATTTTCTGATGGTAGATTAGTTTACGGTGATGCTTTTAAATTACTCAAAAATTGATGGTACGAATTATTAGAATATAAAACATGACAATAAAGCAAATAAAGTGCCAGTTCTCTGTGAACCAATAATTACGTTTCAAAATCATTGTCATATTATATTATTATTGGAGACAGCAAAATAAATCGTGAATGTAACCTAAGAACAGACCCGTAAAATACATCTATGTCGATTATACGTAAACTTCATGAACGGTTCTCCTTGTACAATTTATCTAGATCTTCTTAACGTAACTATGTATACTCTCACATTCACATTTACAAGCCAAATTTCGCATTCCAAGATTTCACCTAAATTAATTTATTCATTCCGTATATTGTCTTTGGTTTCTAAATAACTTTCGTGCGCGTTAAGAGATCGATTGTATTTTTATCAGCAAAACATTGTGTTCGTTTAGTCTTTGAAAATAAATGAGGATAGTATATACCATATAATATACAGAGAATATGTACTACGAGTATTCATAGTATCAAGAACTTTAGAGTTACCTAATAACTTTTTTTCTAATTTTTCTAAATTTCAGTTTCATTGTATATAGCTTGTTTTTGAGAGAGTTAAAATACTTATTAAATACATATAACATTGTAAAAATACGCAATGTTATTTATAAATATTGCCCACGTCGTTCCCAGAAAATAAATCAGATGTTGGCGCGTAAACCGATTCCGTTCATTGTCCATGCCAAATGTTTCTTCCTAACATATTATCTTAGTTTTATTATCTATCGTAAATGAAATTAAAACATAGTTGTTCTCTTAAAAAAATGTTTCTTTTTTCAGTCTGTCTGCGGAAACCATTTTTGGATCATAATTTTAAGATTCACTAAATTTGATCCAATTTACAGACTTCGAGTTCTAACTTTTACGGCAATCAAACAATTGATTCAAAAGCCGTGATAACAAACTGTTTAAAATATTGAAAATTAATGTTAGAACTAACACGCACATCTGTCTTTTCGATATGATGAGAGAGTGAAACGTACTCATACGTCGTAAAATTAGCAACAATAAAAAGACTTAAAGAAACAGTTCTCCGATTTATATAAAAGTAAGAAAGAGGTGACACAAAAACCAGAAATAAAACAAGTATGTAGTTAGATTGGGTATTTGGTGCTAGTAAAACTTACATGAACCGCTAAATTTCTGTGTCTTCCTATAATTATATTACCAGTCAAAGACAATTAGAACTTCTCAGTACACATGAGTCACGTTCAGAATCACTTGTATCCGGTTCGTCAGCTCGCTTCCTGTTATCATTATTTGCCATGTGTACGTACAGTACACGAACTGTACATTAGCTTACAATCCATGTTACATTTGTACATGCTAAGATATTTTTAGAAACGTTTTCAATTTTGTTAATGCAAACTCATTGCTTATTTTAAAAAAATCGGCCGCCTTATTTCGCTAAAATAATAGGTCAAATTAGAAGGTAGAATATGCGTTGCCTCCCGTTGGGCAAGAAGATAGCATAAAGTTCTCTTAATGTTAACATTATTCAAGATCTGATATCAGAAATGATAACCAAAAAATCAACATAAAGTTAACATAAAGTTAACATAAAGCTCTCTTATGAGCCATCTAGCGCCATCTTTTAGAGATCATTAAAAAGATATCAGAAAGATAACGTTTTTATGTTAAAATTAAGAGGCTAGTGTAAAATTAAAATCGACATGGTAAATAGGTTTAATTATTGTTTATTTGATAACACAATGAATAATAACGATATGACATACCAATATAAATAATCTTATTATTAAAATTATAAATACTTTTACGGCTCAAGTAATGATATAGGAGTTTTAAATGTTGGTGGTGGTTGCTGATCCTTTTGGCTCACGTACGTGGCAGGTGGCATTGGTATATTATTTATTCCGCTATCTGAAAATAAAGTGTTTTATTAATAAGGAACAAAATAATTATATATAATTGAACAACTTTATTTGTTACATACCCTCATTATCAGAAGAACTTGACGATATTATCCTCTTTCTACTTTTAGTTTCTTACTTTTACATCTTGTGTTGAATCCTAAAAAAATATCAAATTAGAAATTGAAAATATTCATTAAATTTTAGCGCATTCTAAATTTTATCAGACACTTTTACAAAGACGATGCTGATAAGTTTTTTTTTATTATGTATGAATGTATGAATTAAATGAACAAAATTGTATACAAATGTTTAAAGTTAGAAATATTTTAAAAAGTAAAATATTTAAACTGCATTTAATTAAAATAGCGACGAGCATCGTCTTACAACAATTTTAAATAATTTAATTAGTTATAAAATATAAAAAAATGTGTTTATAACCTATATTCATACTTACAAGTTTATTTGTTCGGCAATTAAATTCTTGATAACTAACTGAATAATAAGAATCACAAATACTATTAATTATAGTTTCAACCAGTATGTTAAGTCAAAAATATTACGTTTATGTTGTAATAATTGAATAAAACCACTTAGCAATGTCGAACGAATTACGATGCAATTCACGCTTGTCAACAATCACTCTTTAATGGATGAGTGAGAGGTCCGTATAGAACAAAATGGCCGCTGTTGTCGCGAAAAGTACTAACAATTCAATTTTTCGTATATTTCAATTTCGAATTATTTTTGAATTGAACACCAAATTTATTTTTGAAAAAGTAACTAGAATTGTTTTTTAAAAATGATTATTAAGGAAATTCAATAAATCTGAAATTTTTTTAAAGTTTTATTAACAAAAAAATATGATCTCGAAAAGTCATCATTTAGTTATCATTGAGATTGCTTTAAAATGACATCGACAAAAAGTTATCGAAAAGACAACATTTTGCTGAGCTCTAAAAGTCAACATGTTTCAGACAACATTATGTCATCTTTCTGACTTTTATGCCGAACGGGCTATCTTCAATGGGCAGAGGTGACGTACGATACATAAACCTCTTTCATCCTTACACATAAATTGAGAACCTTTTCCTTTTTGAAGTCATTTAAAAAGACAATGTGACTCTTCAATTCTTTTTAATGTGTTTAATTAAACATTTCTGTTGACATTGAAGACAATAGAGGTTTTGTTTAAGAGTAATTTGATATCACTTCCTTGCTTATTAAGTGTCGTCTTTTGTTGATGAGAGAAAAACATAAAAACAATGTATGTAGTTATAACTAGTGACTTTCGGTTTTCTTAAATAGCTTATAATCAGTTTACATAATATTACTGTCAAATCTAAATGGATTATTAAAATCCGATTATATGACCAACTGTCGCTCGCGACTCCGTCTGCGCGGTATTAAAAAAAAAACGTAATAAGTAGCCTATGTGTTCAAGACTATGCTCTGACATCTGTGCCAAATTTCATCAAGTATCGTTGAGCTGTTCCACATATTTATATGGTTCATAGTATTTCTAAAATGTAATGTATTCCTTGCTAATTATAAACATTACTATGGTTGCTTCATCCAATAACTTTGTAGTACTTGTCCTTACTTAATTAAATCTATTTAAGGATTACTCATTATAAAAGTGTAGTTTCTAGTATTTGCAATGATACAACATTATTCAATTAAATTATTCTTGATTATAAACTCTTAAAGATAAACTTACGATAATGTTAATTATCTAATTACGGATATCAATTCGGATTTGTATAAGTTTTTGTCATGTCTAAGTAACCTTTAACATCTACGGATCCGATTTAAAGGAGCAATCTGTTAAGTAATCTTAAATATTCAATCTAAACAAGCAATTAAAAACTATTTGTTATGATGAAATATCATCGGTGTATATTTGTATTTGTGCGATGAGCAATCTATGAGAATAGCTATTTAAAACAGATTCTGCTTGAATTTTTTTAAGCGACAGAACGACTCAAGGACATGGTGGAAAATAAGTCTGAATCAGAAACGACACAATCATGCCGGTTATTTTGATCGGTGAACATGCATGCATATAGCATGTGTTTATATTACATTTATGAAGTAATTTACATAAAGCACAATATAACAGCAATCATATTTCTAATCCACTTAATTTGAAATTCTTGTAAAAAGAAAAACTAAAGAGATCGTCTATTGAATATGGTGCTAGGTCCAATTTTCTTCTCCGATTCAGATTACTTCGACTTTTCTTCGTCTATTATTTCTAACTTAAAAACTAATATCAAAGTCTATTTATGCTTTTTGGTAGCTGTTCTTAAATAAAGCTTATCAAAAATGATGATACAGTAATTTAAAGAATATTACTCCACAATAAACTTTTACAAAAGACTCTATACAACGTAAAGGTTTTTCACAAGTAGTCTCCTTACCAAGTTAAAAGTTAGCTAACATAAATAGCTCATTTTATTGCATAAATTCTTAAAGTAAATAAAACAAAATTCAGATTAGAAGCAGCCGGAGGATTAGTTTAATACATTTATAATTTGAGTAAAAAATACATTAGCTTCGCCGAAGCGAGTAGCAAGAAAATTGTTTGTTGTTTTTTTGTTTAAGTCCCGGTCAAGTTTTAGCGTCAGCTGATTTGAACCGGTCTATGTCTGGAATATGCGCTTTCATTTACATGCCAAACAAATACCATTGTATAGCGTGCCTGTGGTCCATTTAACATAGAAGAGACAAAGGTGTTGACTAATTATAGCATATGAAGAAATTATTACTTAATTCTATAAAGTTCTTTTGGTTAATAAATTGTAAGCATTAAAGGTTATTAAGCATTACATGCTCAATAAATACTTTTTATATGATGTAAAGATAATGTAATGTAAAGTTTTGAAGTAACTTGATTTGAACTTCGTTTAAAAGTGCCATTATCGACACGAAGGTTCTCTACAAAGTGACCTTGGTTTATAACGATACGATTTTGGGTTGCACAGGTGCTTACTAAAATCAAGTTATAATTTACTTAATAATATGTTTTCTTAAACTACTTATACCCCCGATGTAACGTAAACAGAAGGGTTTATGTTGATAGAATGACGATTGTTTTAAGTGTCTGCATCTATATTTTGTGTGTCCGTTGTATTTTGTCCAGTATCCTTAACCTCTTGTCCGAATTAATGAAACATTCGATTCTTATTATTCCCTAGTACATCATCGACATAAATAAACGTAGGCAGTAGTACGGTTATTTTACGTGAAGGGCCGGCGTTAGGATAGGGCGCGATTTGATGACCGCCAGGGCGTTGGTCAGAAAGGGGGCCACAGGTCCGAATTACACAGTCTCACGTAACCCTATAACCCCCCCCCCCCCTAACCATTGTCAGAAATCTAGCCCTGGGCGCTGGTAAATGTAAAACCGTTATTGTTCACGTATCACTAACTATTGTTGTCTGCTTGTTCGTAGGTACAACTCCTACAGCAGCAGGTGACGTCGCTGGCCGACACGCAGAGTACCGCTGACGACCGCTACGCGCGTGTCAAGGCGGATAAAGCTGTGCTGCAGGCCAGAGTACATATGCTGGAGGAACAGTTCAGAGAGGTATGTACCATATTTTAATGTATGATATAACACCTGTTCATTTTCTCTTTTTTCTAATCTAGTCCATCTCTAGAAATAAAATACTAATAGTTTTCAAACCATTCTGCATACTCATATGTACAAGTTGTGGACTTACATTGGTCTTGGAATAACAGACCACTTACTTCTTCTTTTCAAATGTGATTCAATTTTTTTCGTTTTGTCTTTTGACAATGTTGACAATAGTTCGCTCTGTTTCTGTATTTTATTAGTATAGGTTTGAAATGTATATAGAAATTCGCAATGACCTCATTCCTACTTTAGACTGTGAGCGTAGAGCAAACGATCTAACCTCCAGTAGTTTAAATAGGGCAATAAACAGTCTTGTTATAACAGTTTGATGATCGTTCGCTACAGTGATATACCACACACACCTAACTCTGGTTTTTATTTCATTCAAAAAAATATCTACATTTACGTTTTTATTGGCCGTAAGTATATTTTTTGGAAAAAAGATAATAGAATATTTCATAAAGAACTTACGAAGTTAAGTTTGTCAGACGACTAAATGTATCTTGTGAAATAAAATTAGGTATAATTATAAGATTTTTTTTTAAATAATTGTATAAGGAACATGTGAACATAACTGTATGTAATTGTATGGAATCTATACAAAGCTAAAAAAAAATAATAAACAATATAAATAAAAAAACAAATCATATTACAAGCTAAAAGAAAATATTTTTTTATCTATTCGCAAATTATTTCTAATTTTTTTTTATTGAATCGGACATTTCTAGAAGGACTGCGATAATAGCTACGTGCTATAAAAGAATTCATACTCAGAGCCGTATAACAATACATTAAGCCTGTTAAATAAACACTTAAAGACTCAGTAATTACAAATTTGCCATGTATTAAAAATTTAATTTCGCTGTACTACTTGTGTTCGGTTGTTGTTTGTATATTTCCCACGCTGAATGATCTGATTGTATTATTGATACAGAAGTGCACGTCGTGTGACCGACCGCGGTGTCGATTGAACGGAGTGAATGACCACCGACAGCAGACAGCCGGTCGTACTTTAGACGTTCACTGAATGATAAATGTACACAGAAGGGTGCTTTTATAAAACTATTATTTAATTTTAATTTTTGTAAGATAATCAAATTAAACGACAGAATTTGCAGCGATGTAATACAAGTATTATAAAGTATTGGAGTTAGACGTCGTCGTTTTCGTCAAATGATGCCTTGAATCCTACCTACTTGATGACCTACAAAAAAGACATAAGAGTATGCTACGTATGCTACGCAGAAGTCTTTGCTTACGTTTACTGGTTTATTATACGTCTATAATGAATTTGTTCTTCAATCAATATGATGAATGATTTCCAATCGACGTTAATAACGCTTCGGAAGTAAACAGAAAACAATTTCATATCCTACCGGAATCGAAGGTCTGCTCGATTACAAGCAATTGTTTTCCGTCCATTTAGTATTTATCAATCTAATCTATGTTGCATGATTTACGTTTGATCGAAAGTCAAATTATGTATATTCCACTTTTCTGCACTTTTTTGTTAGGTTTTTAACAGTGTAACATAAATTAAAAAGAAGCCTAGTAAGTTAACTAAAATAACTTAGTTTAAGAACATTACTACGACGTTACAAAGGTTATTAAGGTCGCATGGTTAAAGTCCTTTATTTTCATAAAGGATTTTTCAATCATAAATTTTAATTATTATTTTTTTTCTCTAAAACAAATTTGAAAATAAACTACGCAGTGAATTTATTTGATGGCTTCGTAGCATAGCAACTGGGGGTTTTCGCCGCATACAACCCCTGTTTCCGGTTATTATGTTTGATAACAATAATGCCAAGGCTAAACGGCTTTAAAACTAAATAACTGCTTTGTTTTCTGTATACTATTGTTAGACCTCTTTTATGAAAAACAATTGTTAATTTCTAATCAATTAAAAAAAATAATTAACACAGTATTTATTAGGTCGGGGTAATCAGAGAATACAGACTATAATATTAATAAAGCAGAATAAAAAATTCCAGACAGCATTCTTGTGTCTGTCAATTGAAAAAATTAACCAACTCTTCTCGCTTCAATTGTACTACTGTCTGTATGGTCGTATGTTTTGTACACCAGATGGAGAGCAGATGCGAGGAGCGTATAGCGGAAGAACAGAGACGTCATAGAGAAGCTATCGCTCGAGTGGAGAGGGACAGAGATGCGCAGCTCGCAGCTTTGGCTGACCGTCTGGCAGCTGCCGAGAATGAGGCATCCGATCTCAAGCAAGAGGTAACGTATGACTGGTTCAACTACCGAGATACAGAGAAATTAATATGTTTTGTGCAGGAGTTTCGGGAGCTGCAGCTCACAATTAAATATTCTTCTATATAAATCTATACATTTGGATTGCCTATATGTAATATATAAAAAATCACACTTCATACATATGATGTAATTGCGTTATAACGAAAAACCAACATTTTTATCTGTCTACGTTTTTCCGCAAGGCCGCGTTTGTTTCGGGTAATCTCCGAATCGGCTGGACCGATTTCGACGGGGTTGATGCACACAGGCATATTATAGGCGATTTTGTTACAAAATAATTTATTGGCTACGTAAACCTTTTACAAAATTTATCTTCTTAACGTTTATGTAGAATTTTAGCTGTTAAGCATATCGTACTTCAAACTTGCCCTGGTCTGGAACAAAAGATTGTCTGTTACATACATTCTGAAACACATTGCACTTATATTAATATTGTAACAGATAAACGCGGATGTGAAAACGATCGATATATGTATTAAGCTTCAAAATCCAGGTCAAAAGTAATACTCAGTGAGCGTTCATGTAATGAACTTTCATCGACTGCACCTGAAATTATTCTTTTATTTTTTGTTTCATTAAACCGTCTACTTTCCAATGCAATAAAACCCGTTAAATAAATTACGTAAGTCATCGATTCCAATCATTTTAATGCATAGCTCGTGAAAAAGTTCTCACTGCCACTGTACATGGCATTCCAATTCCAAAATGAGACCCGCATTTTTGATCACCATGTTACGTCATACCGCAAATGTATCATGAGAAAATTATTTCTCTTAAATTAAATAACTCTCATTCACAGGATATTTCACAGCTTTTTACTATTAAGTCAATAACAGCACCAAACAAAAGCCCATTGCGTTATACTTTATGAATAGCCAAAAAATCTATCTATTGCTGTACCCGTTCAATGACCTTTCATGACCTTCGTATTCATTTATATAGTTCTTCACAATACGATCTAATATACCACTTCTCAACAATTGTAGGTAGGCCGTCTGCGCGGTGTAGCAGAAACTCTCCGAGCTAACAGCGAAATGGCGACACGAGCGCAACGCGAAGCTCAAGAGGCAGTTGGAGAATTAACAGCAGCGCTCGCGTCCGCGCGTGAAGCGGAGCGGCGCGAGCGGGCGGCGTGCGTAGCGTTGCGGGCACAGCTGGCAGCCGCGCAGAGAGATCTGGACGCCCGGGACACAGCGCCTCCGCCACCAGACCCTGACCCCAGGCTGGACGAGCTCAGGGAGGAACTGGTGTTACTCCGCAACCAGAACAGATGTAAGTTTGCACTCTCCCATAGCCTACCTAAATAATACTCAAGCCAAAGTATATAAGGACGTCGACTAAAGCACGGTATCTTATAGCGCTGTGCGAGGCGCAGGAGGAGCTGCAGGCGCAGCTGCTGACGCGCGGTGTGGAGGCGGGCCGCAGTCTGCTGCACGCCAGCTCGCCGCTGCTCGAGCACTCCCTCGCGCACGAACTCTCGCAGATGACCGACCACGAGGTACTTATCCTTACCCACATCACACAATGACACACGCATTAGTCACTAAAGGAAGCCACTTAAGGACTCTGTGTGGCAATTACTGTCCAATTAATTCTGTTATAAATATAACCATTTAACTTTAAAGTTATAAAACAGTTTTGTTTATTTGTTTATTCGAGTTAAATGTAGTAATTGATGTTAGACCCTCTTCCTAATGGCAGATTGATCTCAAATCAGTTTATTAAATATTACGTTCTATTATTTAGGTCTGTATGTCCGAATGATAGAAGTAATTTGCTGACTCTGTTTTTGTTATAATTTCAAATAATGATGACAATATTGTATATGATTAAAACAATGTGCAGCTTCCTATTGTGATGCGGGTTTTTGTTTAACAATCACATTGCTGCAAAAACAAAGACTCAGAGAATTCACAATGTCACAGAATTTTTTACATTCGTGTGCCATCAATGATAATTTTGATATAAAATTTTCAAATCTACTCTATTTTCACTTAATTCTTAAAACTAAGACGTGCAAATGAAAAAAAAAAACTTTTAGGTTAATTTAAAAATCGAATTATATTAAACAAACAATTGAAAACAAATACAAACATCGGAATCAGAACTGCTTTAAATTTTTTCACTGTTAATATTTTGGCTCACTCTAAAATAACAAGTCATGCCGCTTAGCTTGACATCGCCTCAATTATAAAACATTCGCAACATAATTATGTATGTTTATATATGCGTTTCAGCTCGTTGGTAGCACGCAAAGTGAACTCAGCATAGAGTTGGAAAAGGTACGCATACAAACAACTAACTGTGCATGTCTACTTTGTACAAAGCTCTTCTATTGCATGCTATTTACTTATATATATGGGAATTTGTATCGCAAATGCTATTTTGTACCTTTTTCACACTTTATAGCTTGCTTACTAAATCACGCATTATACGCGAAATGCACAACTACAGTATAAATCTTCGTACATATTTCTTTCAATTTCACCGTCCATAATTTTTAAGTTTACACGTTGTTTTGTTTGATTAATTATTGGTCCTATTAAAAGTTTTTAAAATTCAATGTCTTTAAAGGTATTTTGTATTATTTTGTATTATTTTGTTTTACTTCTGTGTAATAATTTAATCTTAGTTCGATTTCTTCCCTCCCGCTCCCGTTTATAGTTTTGACTGTCACGTGACTTTTCCCTAACTGTCAAATTGGGCATAGATTATGTATAGTGTAAAAAGTTGAATTCTTAAAAATACATATCTTCAACATTAATTAATAAATACATTTCTCTCATTTCAGTTACAAAAAGCTTTAAAGGAACAGCAAGACGTGAACGTTCAACTGAGAGCTTACATCGACGGTATTCTACTTTCCATAGTCGAGAACTATCCACAACTACTTGAAGTCAAATATCAAAAACCAGAAGAGAAATCATAACAAAAAATATGCATAAAAATTCCCAACTTCTATTATCTATATTTGATTTAGACATTTTATAATCTATAGACCTAATAATACTGTGATAAAATTTAAAAAAGTAAATTCATTTTGCGGGTGAAAAATTTTAATTTTTTATTATCAAAATCAATCTATTCCATTAAAAATGTTACAAATTCGGTTAAAACGTCATATTTTACATTTTTATGCAATATTTTTAATGTAAATAGAATTCAGCAATATATTCAATAAAATAATATATAGCAAAAGTATATAACATACAAAGTGCCTAAAAAACCAGAATATAGGCAATAGATAGTAGATAAAAAAAATTACAATAGAACCAAATGTAAATATTGTGTTAAGTAATGTTTGTATAAACAAACAAGAAATATTAATTCTGTTCCTTATTATCTCAAAAGTTTTATAAATTTAGGAAAGATTTGTAATGAGAGCTTGTATAATAAATGGCAGATTAAATTGTATACTAAAAATTTCTCAAACTAAAAAGAAACTTCTTCCTTAAAACCTACAATAGTTTTCTTTCTAAAGACATTATGGGCATTTTGCCCATAAATGTTGTTCTGAAGCTAATGCAACAAATGTACGTTCTTCCCTATCATTTTTTAACATTTAAAAAAATATGTAGACTTATTAAAAAAGTGTGCAATATTTGTCGTGAAATACAAAATGTATACAAGATCTGAACAATTTACAAAAAATTATAAATAAATAAATTATAAGGCCAGGCCGTCCATAAACTTTTATAGCTACTTAAAGCAATTTTAATAAAAGACTGGGAGCATATTGCCTGGGAGACCCTTAAAATAAGATTGCTATTATTAATATATTGTAAATGATAATAATTTATATGAAGCCATTATATCATATATTCAAAAGTTATGTTGAATATCTTATAATGTAATCTGTTCAGAATACCTCGATATATTATGTACATAAATATTATTACTATAATATAGAATTTTAAAACCAGTATAATTATTTTAAACCCAACCTAAACTACATGAAACAAATACGAATTAATAAAAAAGTTTATTTTTTATCTGTGGTTGCGGACAGCTGATTGTGTCATTGTCAAAACAATATCTGTGTCGTGTAAAAAGTATTTTGTTTTTATTTACAAAATATATCAAGGTATAATGAACGAAATATAAAAATATATGTTATAGTACCTTTGAAATAATTTTTATTAATATAGAAGAGATTGTGTAATTATATTTTTTACGTCAAAATATTTTTGAAATAAGTTAGCATGTATTCACTATTTAGCATTTGCGTTACGTCAACGCGACCTGCAAACAATATTAATCCTTAACAAGCGAATGTGAATTAAATGAATGAGTTATAATACTTTAAATTCAGTCTTTCATTTATTATAATCCTTACAAATTTAATTGTTCGTTGTACCTTCCTTGGCGCCCAAATTGTGTATAACCTTCTGTACGTCCAAACGTAACATCATAAACTTTGGATCCATGTAATCCTGGAAAATAATTGTTTATTAGTAAATTTATATAATCCTAATAAAAAATGAACCACAACAAGAAAATTAATAATAATATACTACCTTAAAAGCACCAGGTTCAGATGGCACAGTATCCGTATGAACACTATCAAAATTATCTCTTACAGTTGACATCCTTTGTTCAATCGCAGTGTCATGTTTTAAAGCGAATGATCTTCCCATAAGATGCGCCATTTCCTGCTCAATTGCACTCACTGCATTGCTCATATTCGCTTCACCGTAATCTCTAGACGCGGGCGCATCGTAACTTCTAGAAAAAGCTGCATCGAAGTTATACTGTGGAGTTCTCGGTATAGAACGACATAAAGAACATTGCTGTTTACCCTCCATTTGCTTCCAATCGTTATGAAGATTGATCCTTTCACGGGATAATGCAATCTTTTCTTTAGCTATTTGCTTTTCCCTGGTGTTAAGAGAAACTATATGTTCTTGCAGTTTATGCATCCTTTCTTCATACCTTCTCTGTTGATTCTCAGCTTCCGAATACTTCTTTTCCGCTTGTGATTGTTTCTCTAATGCTGCTTTTGTGAGCAAATCCAAATCCTTACCCCTGTAAAAATGTTATTTTTTAAGCGCAGATAAATTTGCATTAGTAAATACAATTCTTGGGAGTTCCTTTTCAATTCTCGTTGCCAAGTTTTGCTATCGTTCAATAACTAAGCTTTAAATTCCTACATCTTGATAGTAGCCGTTCTACGATATTTTATATGAACTTGACTTACTTTGCAATTATTCGTTGCTCCTCCATATGTAAGTCTTGTTTCTCTCTACCTAATTTCGACCTCTCCTCCGACATTTCTTCTAACTGCGCTTGAAGCTCAGCCTTTGTCTTCTAAAAAAAAATTAAAACGGAAAGGTTAAAATAATCAATTCTAACTGTATTTTTAGACTTTTATAACAATCTTTTATTACTTCTAATTCCATCCTGAGACTCTGTACGGTCGCTTTTTCTTTCGCTACAAGCGAACTGTCTTTCATCAGTTTCGACTTCTCTTCTTCTATTAGGGAAATTTTCTCTTTGTATTCCTTCTGTATTTCTTCCTTTAACATCTAAAAAAGTATCAATGAGTAAAATATATGACGGTACCATATAAATTTTCATAGTAATTGCAAATCCACCAACCTTTACTTCTTCGTCTTGTTTCTTCAGTACGTTTTTAGCAAATTCTGTTTGTTTACTAAATGTAGCTTTTTCGAATTCAAATTCCATTTTCTTCTGTCTCAATACTGCCGTATCTTCTTCGATCATCTGGAATAAATTATATATTTAGGTACACCTGCACATTGTTTTACAAAATGTTTCAAATTAGAATGTGCATTTTCTAACAAGAACTGCTAAAAGAAATACAGCTTACAACATAAATATTGGCGAAATTGTTTTTTTTTAATTCTGGATCAGTTAAAAAATAAACATTAGTTTAATATCTTTTAACTCTAGCTATGACTTCACAATAAGGAGCGGTCTCTTACACATTCTTATTGGAACATCTGTTTTATTGATAAGTTTTAGCATATTATTTTATGAACTATCGAGCGTTACCGTTGTCATTTGCTTTATCCTAACTTCTAATGTATGGATCGTGTCTTTGGTTTCGCTCTTCTCCTTTTCAAAATATTCTCTCTCCTTTTTCAACTGTTGAATCATATCTAGAATTGAGAAGTATGAGAATTACTGGAACGACTAAATCATTTTTAAATAATATTTCAGAATTTGCTTTTAAAACCCTACCGTTAATTTGTGTTTCTCTAACTTGAAGACTTCTTTCTACTTCAGTCTGTGTTTTGTCATTTAGGGTAGAAACTTTATCAACTAACTGTTCACATTTTAGTTTATTTTCTCTAACATTAGCCAACAGCTCTTGTATGTCCGATGAGAATCCTGCCGAATCTCGCATTAAAACTTGTTCCTGTTTTACAGCGTTTCTAGAACCGAAGATCTTTCGTCAATATTAAATACAAAATTATAGTTGATTATTTAGAATATGAATGAGAGGAGGGACCCCCAATCCCACGACAAAGAAAAGAACTTAAATTTTCGATGGCAGTAACGACTGAGGCTTGAGCATTTACTAATTGACCTATTATTAAAGAACGAAAAATAAAATTGCAATAAAAGAAATATCATTTAAGATATGTTAGTATTATGAAATCAAATATTCTTACTTAATATTTTCCATGAGCGCTGTGTGATGTTCTTGTAATACTTTCACATTCTCTATGTGCTGTTGCCTCAACATTTCTTTTTCAACGTTATGTCGTTCGATAAGCGAAGCCGTATTCTCCTCCGTCCACTTCTTATAAAGTCCATGATGCTCCTCCAACCAGTTAATTTTCTCCATGTAATAATTTAGTACTTTATCGCTCTCCTCTTTCATCCTTTCCTCCGTTTGACTTAGTGATAATTCTAAAAATGCTAGCTGTTTCCTAACCGGAGAACAAAAATATTCGTTTCATAATCAGGTCAGCGGAAACGTGTTTTAATTATGTAAAATTACTCCGTTTCTAGATCAAAGTACAAGTTTTACCTGTAAGATGTTTCCATAAGGTCTATTTCTTTGTCGTGATTCTCTTGTAGTGACTGTATAAGTTGCAGTAATTGTTTCTTTTCTTTATTGCGAGGACTTTCACTATTATCCTTTGAAGCATTATCATTACCGTCAACATTCATATCGCCGTCTTTTCCTGTTTCATTTGAGTCTAAAAGTGCCTACAATAATAACGTAACTCATCAGGTGCCTTTAGTAAAACATAAATAAATTTAAAATTACCTTTAACATACTTTTGACTACCCACTTCTCACCTAAGCAAAGTTTGGTCTACCCACAGTTCAATTTTTATGTATACCAATACCAACCTTTATTCTTTGTGCAATTCGATCTTGATGTGCATTTATAATAGCTTGCATCTGTAGTCTATGGTTGGCTTGCTTCTGCAGCATGGCATCCAGTTGCGCGTGCTGCGCAGCGGCCGCCTCGCGGTGCACCCGCTGTGCTTCCTTCTGCTTAACTTTAATGTTGCTATTTAAATACACAAAATAAAGCTCTCGTGATTTTATAACCTGGCAAGATAAACGCTGTCAAAATTAATATTTCTTAAAAAGATCCATTCGTCCTAAGATGCTTAGCTGCACTAGCAAAGGTGCACTATTAATTGCAATGTCGATCAACTCGTGTTTACTCCTGTCCTTAGTTTCTTAAATTTTTGTATTTATATTAAGAGGTAGGTTTTAAAGAAGGTAGCTCTTCCTTCTAATGTAACAACTTTATCCGAATATTATTAATTAAACGATAATTTTTGTAAACTTACGTTGCATTTCCGCAAGTTTTTCATCCTGTGCTTTTAATTGCAACGCCACCATTAACTGCGCCTCCTGCTGCTGCAAAAACACCGCCGCACCCTGCATCGCGACGTCCTCTTCAATCTGAACTTCTACATTTGGAAGTATGCGTGTTTTTTCTATATTATCGCTAATTTTTATTGAACCTAAATCTGTGGATTCTTTTTGATCAGTCAATTCATTACTCTGATTTGTGGGTGCGAGCTTGGGTAAATCAGGTTCTTTCACTACTGCTTTTTGTGTTTCCGTTTTACTACGTTTTTCCAGTGTTGTCTTTTTAACACTACTACCACCTAACCATGATGGCATATCAGAGTTATCTTTTTCGGTCTCTTCATTTTCCTCCTGAAATATCCCTAGCCAATCTTCACTTGATTTTGCTTTCTTTTGTTCGACATTTTCATTTGTAGGTACTGGTAAAGGTTGTTTGCTTTGTTTCTTTGAAGATAATGTATCCTTCGAATCATTTTTGCTTACAATGTTATACTGTTGGTTTTTAACTGTCGCTGATTTTATTACCTGAGTAGAATCCTTTGAAGGCTTCCCTAAAATATCATCTAGTATAGATTGTGATCCCTTTCGCTTATCTGTTTGTTCCACGTTACTTTTTTTCGATCCAAGGATATCATCTAAAATATCTATTTTCTCATTACTTGTGCCAATTTTAGATTTATAGGGAGATTTTTTAATATCTGTAACTTCGTTCAAGTCCTTAGAAAGGGACAAATCGTTTCTCTTAGAATCAGCATTAGCCGATAATTTAAAGGATGCTGAAGGTTTTAGCTGTTGGTTGTCTAGTTTATTTTTCTCAGAAAACTTTGTTTTCATGGGAACCTTATTGAGAGCCTCTGAAGCTTCAATTTTCTTTGGTTCAATATTGGGCTCAGTACTGTCATCTAAATCGAATAAAGCACTTTTCTTGTCTACAGCAGTGATATTCTTTTTAGCTGGTTTCTTTTTACCTAATATATCATCATCAAAAAAACTGTCATCACTACCATCACTGAGAATCCCAGCAAGCGGATCATCAACGTTGAAACTCATAATCGCACTTATATTTTGAACACAAATATTCTCCTCGGTGGAATCAAATAGAAAGAAAAAAATATGAAAATCCTCAAAAATGACTATTGTTTGTCACTTGTTACCTTAGAAACGGAATAAGTAAAAGTGGTAATAATACAATCGATTATCAATGTAGGTAATAAAAATAAATAAAGGTTTAATTTTCAATTCAATTCAGCGTTTTTTTAATTAAAAGACACCAACAAAAGCAAAAAATATATCTGTGGTTTTATTCCAAAATAAATTAATATCTTTATTTAAAGACTTGTTTAAAAAGTCTACATTTCCGAACGAACCGGCTCCCGCTCCCGGTGACGATTGACAAAAAATTTGTTGCTTCACGTCAGCCACTGTATTTTTAATATTTTTTCAAAACAACGGCATTTTTTATTGGTCTTTACTTATTTATTACATAGAAAATTTTTATCGAATGCAAATATGGATTATATTGGTGAGTTGTCATATTAATCGTTAAAAAATCTTTGTTAGCGCACTCTTCTACCTAGGTCTTTTGTTCTAGAATTTTGCTAACTCACGGTTCATTTTTAGCTTCAGGAAAAGGTGACACAACAGAAAATTGCGACCCAAACTTAATATCAAATGGAAATACTAAGACTGCTTTAGACAAACAAATTGCCGATAGTGATAAAGATCCCGCGGAAGCCCCCGCAGAGAGCGCAGCCTGCAGCTCTGAATCGATTGACGATTCCGTTTGTGAAATTCCTGAACAAGTCGAATTTACAGTAGTTTTTAATAAAGTCAAACACGAAATAACATTTGCTTACGATGCGACCGTGTTAGACTTAAAGGCCCATTTGGAGAGAATATGCGGTGTGCCGCAATCAGCACAGAAATTAATAATAAAAGGCATGGCCCGGGATAACATGACTCTCAGGAAAGCTGGAGTAGTCAAAGGTGGAAAAGTCATGCTGGTCGGCTCTAAAATGGATGATATATTGGCTGTGAAAAGTGCACCAAAGGTAAGTACAAAACATTCAAGTGCATGTTTCTTATACTTAAGTATAACTCTTTTACATTAAGACATTATTAAAGCTTTTTTAGCTGAAGTAAACTTTTAAAATACATGTTAATCATTAACAGCTAACAAAGAAGTTAGTGTCCAAAATTGTTAAAAGCAACTTCAAGTATCCTTTTATTAAAACATTCAATTGTCTTACGGAGAAGCACTAAAAATCTCTGCCTACCATTGAAAAGTATATAAATTTGTTTTTAGAAAAAAGCATAAATCTTACTTATATTATAAATATTATAAAACTAAATTTGAATGTTTGTATGGATGTTTGTTACAAGGTATCTCCAGAATGGTTCATCGGATCTCAATAAAATTTGGCATAGATGTAGTACATAACTTGAAAGAACACATAGGCTATTAATTAAGATTTTTTCTAATAATTCTGTGCGGGCGGTAGCTACTCTCCCATAACTCAATGCATATTTGATATGATTGACAACTATTGCATCAACTATAATGTTTCAGTAACATTTCAGGACGTAGAAGAGAAATCTAGTAGTCAGTCAAGTAAGGAACCACTTTGCATGCAGAAGAACCATAGAAAAGTACTTGATAAAGGTATTCCACCAGATGTGATGCCTGGAATAAAAGGTGTCAAGGTAATAATTACATAAAAAATTCCTAACAAGTTCATTTTTATATGAAAAAAATTATAGTGGCATGAAACATGTTAGTAACATAACTTTGTTTTGCAGGAACCGCTGCCTCCTATCCCTCTCAGTGGAATGTTAAATAAGCATGGAGGTAAAGTGAGGCTCACTTTCAAACCTGAACAAGATCAACTTTGGGTTGGTACAAAAGAACGAACTGAAAAGCTTGCCATGACATCTATAAAAAGTAAGTGTTGTTTATTGAATTATAGAAAAACAATATTTACTATTATATCTTTCAGTGAAGTTGAAATATTTCTAATTTTCTATGTGTATTATATAGTCTATGCATGTTGCTCCTTTATATTTAATCTATGCCAACTTCTCTCTCTTTATCTATGTTCCTGACAAGAAGTGTTGTCTGGTGCCTCTCTATAAATCCTTTATAATTCTGCATACAATAAAGTATAATTATCCACCACTGCCATTTTATTGCAACACTATGAATCTTGAATCAAAGTTTACTCAACTCAAAAATGTCATTGAATAATTATGTTTACTTAATCATTATAAAAAATTTGTTCTTAGGTATAACTTCAGAACCCATTAAAGATCATGAAGAATATCACATTATGGTAAGTAAATTATACAGTTTTATTTCCTGAAACACTGATACAAATCATATCTAATATATAAAATTCTCGTGTCACAGTTTTCGTCACCGTACTCCTCCGAAACGGCTTGACTGATTCTCATGAAATTTTGTGAGCATATTCAGTAGGTCTGAGAATCGGCCAACATCTATTTTTCATTTTTTTTTTAACTGCGCGCGGACGGAGTCGCGGGCGACAGCTAGTTGTTGTATAAAAATGTCTCATAAATGACATTATGTCTTTGAATGGGTCTTTTATAAGTTGAATCCGACAGTTTGGAAGATCATTTTCTGCAACTCTACGACGATTTTAAAATCCAAACTGTAGTATTTATGTTTATTTTCATTCTTTAGGGCCTGCAGTTAGGAGCAACAGAAGCGTCAAGGTATTGGCTATACTGGGTACCAGCTCAGTATGTTGAAGCTATCAAGGATGCGGTGCTCGGTGTTTGGCAATTTTTCTAATCAAATTGAATTGTCCAATTTACTGCCCATTTGTTGTCTGACTTTCTATGAATGCTACTTGGGTAGTTGCAATATTAAATTTTATGAAGCCTTAGCATGCGAACCCTATTTTTGTTTATAACAAAATTTGACATTGTCAGTGATTTTTAAATTTCTTTTGTTACGCTAAGGTTTCATTTATTTAACAGGTATATGAGCAAGACTCGATTTTTTTAAAATTAAAGTATTGCTTATACACCGTTTATTGTTTCTTTTGTGATATTTTGCCATGTCAGTTAAATTTGTCCAATAAAATACTGGCATATATTTGATCAAATGAGAAATTTTATTATTTTGTCTATTGTAAAATTGCATTTTTATGCATATTTGTGTTTTGGAGTTGTACAATTTTGCCTGATTATAATAATTCTTATTGGAAACATATTACCATAATATAAATAAGTGTTTGTAATAACTCTGAGCCTAGTCTCTCTTTGAGTTTCAAACCTGATCTCTATGTAAACTTTAAAATATTTGGTCGCTTTAAATAAAGAATTAGTTGGGAGAACATAAAGTTGCAGATTTTACATATTTATGTATGAAATTGTTCTCCAACTTGGCTTTCCCAATTAAGTCTTTATTTACTGATATTGATCATAGATATAGATGAAAAAAAAAAAGTTTAAAACTACATTTGTTTTTATTAAAAATCCATACCTTATCAGTAAATGCTTTATTGAATATAATAATAAAGTTGTATAAAGTAAATTGTAGTCACACTACGAAAATGGCACCTTTTAATTAGATCTACAATAAATAATGTATTAGAAAAATACTAAATTTTTTGGCATTAGGATATGTTTACAGCATAATACTTTGTACTCTTAATCTAAGCATATTCAGACTGCAATGTGACAGAAAACTGCCCCTTTGGTATACTTGTTGCATGGTACCACACTCTTGTATCCAACAGCACTGAAAATATTCAAATTACATCACAAATTAACATATTTCTCACCTAATTTTTCTTCAATATGATTTAATATTTATGTTCTTACATTATACTAATATGCACAATTAAAGACCAGAAAAACAGTAATAAAATGGAATAAATAAGATAATTGGATTGAATTATGTCAAAATCTCCCATAAATTGTCAAAAAATAAGTTATTGACACCAAACTGAACAGAATGTGATATATATTACTATACAACAACAACAGCAGAACCTATGATCTCATTTGACATAACAATAGTATGTAAACACCAAGCCACAAATAAAGAACAAATATAAAAACAGACTAACTTTTGATGTCATTTTCTCAAAATCAATTTGATGTGATTAGATTTCGGCATAACTTGGTGCTATTTAGGCAGTTACAGTGAAAGTATATTGCATAAAAAATATTATTTAAGACAGAATATTGAATATTCTTACCAACATCACCTGACTCAACGTAAAATTGAAATTTGTGACAAATTTGTTCACATTCAGGTACAGGAGCTATGGACCAGTTTTTGCTGCCCTTAATCTGCCCTTGCCACATCAGACGAGGAATGTAATCCAACTAAAAATACCAGTGTATAAATATAAAAATTATAAATTCATAGTCAAGTTCAATTTATTACTTTTGAATATTTAAATACAAATATTTACATGCATTACTGCTCCAATCTCATAACCAAAGAATATATTTTCAGTCTCTGGAAACTCGGCATCATCAGGTAAAAATTCTGGAATACTATAGTATTGCCTTATTTTTGATTTGATATCAGGATGACAGTTGGCCCTGAAAATTATTGTAAATCTCACAGAAATAATGTTTACATGTAAAATATTTTAATTTCTTGCATTTTTAAACACTTACCATCCAACATACCAAGGTTTTTGTCCAGGTGCATTCATTATTCTCTCCTTAGGCATACTAAAGACTTCTTTTAAAGAAAAAAGGTCAGATTTAAAATTAAGGAATTGACAACCTTCATCAAATAATTCATAACTTCCCATTGTGTGTTCATAAAATCTTTTGAATAGATAATAATTGAAGTATTTTACTGCTCTCCAATGATTAATAACATTTTTTATCACAATAGGTTTTGATGTGTATGCATGTATCTGAAATAGATTCCAATGAGAAATTAATAAAATATATTATTTTCCTATACTCAGATATCACCTATGCAAAGTATGAGCTCTTACTTTGAAGTTGTCACGAGTAACATTATGTAGTATGATAGGTTTCGTAATATTCACACAATAGTCACAATCAGCGAGAGGACGCGTCGCTTCCCACACCAAGTAATTGAGAGGTACTAGACATCTAGCAGTCAATATATTGTGCACTATACTACTTACAACCACAGTTAAAATCGAAACGATTACTATAAGAATTATAATCCTTTTGCGCGTTTTTTTAATTGTATTTTCTTCTGTAAAGTTACAAATGTAATCAATTTGCTTCAATTCGGATGATTGTAACCCCCTTCGTAAGCCACTTATTTGCACATTTTTTAAACGCTTTTTTACGTAGTAAACATATGGATCCGACTTTCTCATTATGCCATTTCACAGAAGGATAAATATTGATTATTTTAAAAATAAAATTTCCCAATCAAACAAATCATTTTGGAAGTTTGACAAACTGTTTATTGTTTTTGATTGTCAAAGTCGATGTATGAGTTATAAGTTTTCCTCTACTTAAAATTGTGATCGTTTATCAGTACCTCAGTGAAAATGTTTTCGTGTTTAGCTTTGAACAATTGTTTAACAGACTATTTTAATAGTCATATTTTGGAGCATATAATATTGGGTAGTTTTTAACATTTTGTGCATTAATTGAACATTCAGAAAAGTCACTGACCTCTATAAAGACACCAACGAGAAAAGTACATTCTTTATAGTTATCAAAAAAAGTTTCATTTCGTCTATGGTTTGACCTGACGCTAGCTGTCATGTCAATCAAGTCAACGAACTGATGAACTTGGCGGTTTTAGGATTAATTCGATTAGAACAAAAAAATGCCTCCTAAAAAGCGCGATAAAGACAGTGAAACAAATAAAAACTCTAAAATAGATCATTTACAAGCTGATCATGAACTGTTTTTACAAGCCTTTGAAAGTAAGTTCAGTAACGGTGGCTATTGATATGCAAGCGTTCATGTTTGGTTAATTTTTGCTTTATCAAAACTATTCGATTATTCTATTTTTCAGAGCCCACACAAATATACAGATTCTTGCGAACCCGTAATATGTTATCGGTATGTTCACTTCGGAGTTTTAATGTCATGTATTTGATAAACTAACGCGTTTACTAAATAATTTCCTCTCACTTTTCTTACAGCCAATATTTCTCAATAGAACATTGTCATATATGAAACGAAGGATGTCGAGAAGTAATAAAAGTAGAATAGGCTTCAAGGTAGATTCATTATTAGAAAAAATTACATTGAAAAAGAGTACAGAGATTCAGCCAAACAGTTTAGGCGGCTACATGACGCTCACATTTCTAGGATTTTATGATAAAAGTTTAGATGATCCCAGAGATTATCAAGTAAAAGTCGAAACACTACTATTAAAAATTTGCCACAAGAAAAGAAAAGAAAGTTCATCAGCCATTATTGAAGTGTCTGTAAGTATTTATGTCATTTAAAAATATTTTTTTCCCTTACAATTACAGTTGAACTATTGAAATTATTTCAAGGATTTTTTATTTGATTAAAGCACCAATTCTTGTTTATATAATTCCTAGTTTTAATTTTTAATTATGATCAAATCTTATCAATCAAATATAAGGAGAAATTATAATAAGTTGACTAGACAACTAATCTATAAATTAAAAATTAAGATAAAACTGATGAAATGTGCAAATCTTGTAGCATTTAAAATTCTACAACAATGTCTCAAATTTCAGGTTGGCAGTTGTTCAGTTCCTTTAAACCCGTCAACATCAGAACCTCCCGCTATGGCGTCCGCAGTTAGTATATCCAGTGATACATTCAGTCCATCACAGGGACCTAATGTCAAGTCATACATGCTGATGCTGAGGGTCACAGTGACAAGAGCTGCTAGTAATAGTACCACAAACATTGCAACAAGTTCCACGGAAATTACCAATGGTGATAGTGAAGGTATTTGATTATATCAGAATATTAAATGAAGTTTAAATATATTTATGTAATGTATATTTATGTAATTAGTAAGCCATAGATTTATCTTGATGAAACAAGATTGTGTTAGTTTTGCTCCCATTATTATCTTATTCATTATGTAATGGAATGATTTATAAATTAAAGCAATATATAGTCTTCTTATGATAATTTGCTAATTTTTTTTTAATTTCAGAGCCTTTAACGAAACGCATAAAATCATCATCGGATCACTTAAACTCGACAACGGAAAACAAATGGAGCAAACTTTATGGCAGTGAGTTGATTGTCTATGACAAACATAACCGCTGTTTACTTACGAATGGCGAGTATGACTTGGTCCTTCATGATGCTACTCCTGGCAGTAGAAGTGCTACCATTGCTCGGTCACCTCACAAAGCTCTGATGGCACAGTGGGAGACAATACCTAATGTAAGCAAACTATTAGTTAACATTAAAAAAAAAACAAGTTCTCTATTCTAGAGTTGCTCACATTGAATATAGTAAAAAAAAAAATTACAAATGTAATAAATAATATAAAAAAAAAACATTAATACTGCTACAGCTAAATACTACTAATAATATAAAATGTTACAATATAATATATACTATACTGTGCATAATATTATGCTATGTTGTTGCTTTGCTTTGCTATGTTAGTCATAAATATATATTTTTTACAAGCTGTCACCCGCGACTCCGTCCGCGCGGAATTAAGAAAATATAAGTAACCTATAAGTTCTTACAGACTATGATCAACAACTATGCCAAATTTCATCGAGATCCATTGAGTTGTTCTGGATACCTTTAAACAAACATCAATCCAAATATTCACATTTATAATATTAGTAAGATTGTCATGGTAAATTAAGTCCCTGCAAAAGGCATCATGAAAAAAGTCGCAATAATATAACTAAGCATTCATATTCTCTGTGTATTTTTTAAGGAAAATGATGTGCAATCAGAAACTAATCCATTTGATATATTCAAAGTGAGACCCCTATTGAAACTCAAGTTGAGCTGGAGTCAGGAACCTACCAATGGTCTGGTGAATAGACCGAAACTGTACCAGCAATCTACTGAAACTAACGGGGTTAAGAAAGATAGTGTTAGCAAAGATCGATTACCCACACAGAAGTGCCACTCAAATGACATAAAAAATGGTGAGTTTTAAATTATGTTTTAAGTTTTACCATAAAGATTGTGTGCACATTTTGCCATTATTTCTTTACACCTCTATCCAAAAAGCATATAAATGAATAAAGTTCTCAAACTTCCTCCAGCAAGCTCACATTCACACACACCATACACACTCTGAAACATATACACACACACACCAATCTAAAACACACTTAAACAAAAAAAAAATCGAATTGTAAAAAAAAAAATTATTTCTTTTTTTTGAAAATTATAAATAATTGTTTTTTTCTTTTGTCACTAAATGTAAAATGAATTTAATGATAGGGGGAATGGATTGGGTCCTGATACACAGGAATTTGCCCTTGTTCAAGAACCAAGGCTCCCACATAATTGTGTATATGAGTGTTACAATAAAGCAGTTATTATTAAGCTTTTTCTAAGCTACCTTTTCATTAAAATGCAAGTGAGGTGGTTGTCATGTTCAAGTTTTAGTTGTACATGTTTACAGTGAGTACAGTTTTAGTGTTACTTGTAATGTACAACTAAAACTTAACTAGTATAAGGTTTTTAAAAAGTCAGTTTATGTGTCTCATATTATTATACGTAAATATTTGTATGTAGGAGATAAGTCTAAAGTGGATACCAGTGAAGGTGACGGCAAACGTCAGCAGATCATATACCAGTTCCTGTACAACAACAACTCGCGCCAGCAGACGGAGGCGTGCGACGACTTGCACTGCCCCTGGTGCTCGCTCGACTGCGGGGCTCTCTACTCGCTGCTCAAACATCTTAAACTATGCCATTCTAGATTCAATTTCACCTATTTTGTAAGTAATAACACCTTTAGACAAATACTAGTGCTCCCTTCTATTAGATTTGTTTAAAATGTTACAAGTTCTTCTTTCAATTAATAGAGAACCTATCTTTTTTTCCATATTATAGTCAATGTTAATGTGGAAAATTATTGAAGATGTAAACTGCAAGATTAAAAATGTAATCTATCTATATATATAAAAGAAAGTCGTGTTAGTTACACTATTTATAACTCAAGATCGGTCGAACTGATTTAGCTGAAAATTGATGGGGAGTTAGCTTAGAACTAGGAGACGGACATGGGAACTTTTTTATCTTGTGTGCATTTTTTTATTACGCGCGGACGAAGTCGGGGGTAAAAGCTAGTAGTGAATAAAAGAAAATTAGTAACAAAACTCGTCGATCTGTTAACTAGAATATAATTGAATTTTACATATTGATAATGTTTGCAATTATATTTAATTATACAACATTTATCATTATATCCAACATTGATCTAAGTGCTAATCAAGTGATAGTTTCAACTACAATTTGATTTACATTTCTGACACAGCCGATCCCCGGAGGTGCTCGTATCGATGTTTCAATCAACGAGCTATACGACGGCTCGTACACCGGGTCTCCGCACGACCTGATAGCGGCTCAGGGTCGAGGCTGTGGGGGAGGGCCGAGGGCGGGGCCCACACGCCGCGCCTCCCTCACACACGTCCTCGTCTGCCGTCCCCGACCTCGTCCTCCTCGCGCCAAGAGACACAGCCTCGCCGAGTTCCTGGAGCTGGACGACGCGGATGCAGAGTCCCAGCGTCCATATCTAACAGGACATAACCGGTAAGTATAGTAATTAATTTTTGCTATGCGACAGCTCAAATATGCATATCATATTCATTTGATTGTGATCTATAGTTAAACAAATATATCTGAACCGATCAGACAGGCATTGTTATCGAAGTTGGTTTTAACAGAGATACATATAAAACCTACTTAGAAAATGACATAAAAATTAAATGACAGCTACAGTACAAAATGATTGTATGACATTTTTTAAACATTGATGAGGGGCGCTAGTGAGCTGTTAGTACATAGTTTAGTTTGACTTATGCCCACAGGTTCAATAACTTTGTCGGTTTATATTTAGAAAGCTTTTTATAGAAGACATGGAACCTCGACCTTCGTCAAATTCGAAAATTAATTTTCTCCTTTCAGATTATATCATCACACGATAACCTGTCTACCTGTGTATCCTAATGAATTGGATATCGACTCTGAAAGTGAAACGGACCCGTTGTGGTTGCAACAGAAGACTATGATGATGATAGATGAGTTCACAGATGTCAATGAAGGAGAGAAAGAACTCATGAAAATGTGGAACCTTCACGTTATGAAGTACAATTACGTAGGCGATTGCCAGATACCGCTCGCTTGCCAAATGTTCCTACAAATGAAAGGCAAGGAGCTGCTAGAGAAGAATCTATACAGAAACTTTATACTCCACATGTGTTCCTTACACGATTTCGGACTCCTAAGTCCGGTCGCTTTATACCAAACTATACAAAGGCTGAACCAAATGCTGGCAGATAATGCCGAGGCCAAAGAAAAGATGCGAGAATCACTTAAAGCTCAGCGGGAACATTGGAATTTGATCGGAAAATATCAACAGCCGGTAATAATAGAACAGAAACCTCAAACTACAACGGCTAAACTGAACAATGTTGAAGCTTCACCGTCTGTGAGAAGAAAAACATCAAATTTACAGAACGCAAACCGAATGGGCAGTGCAAGTTCTAACTTTACAAGTTCTACTCCAGGTCCAAGCGGAGAGACTAAAAGAAAGATGTCCTCCGGCAGTATTCAGAGTCGCAAACGATCTTCTATATCGGAAAGAAAAAGTTCTGTATAGCAAATGTTTAGACAATTAAGAAACAATTACAGTATAATGTATGTAATTGGAACTTATCACCAACTCGTGGGTTTTATATACTCGTTTATAGTGATGTGTTTCCGGTATTTTATAACTTGGATTTACAAGTACCCGCTTATATATGTCTATAGAACAGTGTTAACGAATTATTCAATTTTCTTAAAAGATAGATAGCAAATAGCTATTTCTATTCTGAAATAAGATAAAAGAGCTTCTACTAGGCTTCTATTTAATTAATAAAACCCAATAGTTTAGATTCGATGCACATTTTCATAGAATCTCGTGTGTTTTTATTTGAGGGTGCAATTTACATGAATTTGTAGAAGAAATTATTGAATGCAAAAAAAAAATTGTTGTTGTATTTCTTTCTAAATGTTGTTGTATGTGTTTAAATTAAATTAATTATTACAACAGTTTAGGTAGTAATTACGAATTTGGAAAATTATGTATTAGTTTTCATACATTTAAAATATGCTCAGAGGTAGACAACCTCTGGCTACCCCATCAGTGATATATAGTCGTGAGAGGTTTTTTCTTTGTTAAAATTCAAAATTATTGTTAGACAAGGAATTTAGTTTAATTTTTATTTTTTTTCTTTATTAAAATTAGTACATAAATATCATAAAAAGATGGCGTTATTCGCGTATGAAAATAAATTACTTTTTTCTTTCTTTCATTGGTAAGAATTCATTCGCAACTCAAATTTTTCATTACATTGCGTTTGAATCCAATAAGTTATTTTGTTGTCTTATTACGTTCTCGAGGCCTCTGCCTCATCAGATCTTGCCTGATTTTTTTTTTAATTTGAAGGTAATTTTTTTTTGTAGCAATCAATTATGAGCCTATAAATAAGTTATTTAATAAATTAGAACTTGACCACAATCCTAAGTAATATTAAGTGGAGATGTGGTCGAAAGTAATGAACTTAGAAGATTCATAAGTCACCATACCGTGCAGTTAAATACGACAGTGGCATTTTTGATATTGTAACGAAACTAAATATTACAGATTAAAAAAAACGAAATTATTGGAATATTAATATTGTAATAAAACGAAAACATTTTTTTAAAACTGTCAAATAGAAATCAACAAATAGTTATTACTTAAATTAGAAAGCAATAAAGAAGGTTGCCCAAGGCTCTAATTGTGAAAGTTATTAACTTAACGACTCGCGCGAACTAGAGTTATCAAGGTATCTGAAAACTTAGAAACTCGGCGAAGGGTTGGCATTTCTAAGGTTTATACATTTTACAATAGATTTTAACAATATTAATATCTCTCATCCTTTATCTACTTAGTTGTGATTTTATCCTGTAAAATAGATAGATACATACGTGAAAAGTTGACGACCCCTGTCTTAAATCGTGCCCACTCCTCTCTTTAAATGCCAATCACAATAACATTATTATTACGTTATAATTAATTTAATTTTATACATTTTAATTATACGACTGGGCTATGCATAATTTTAATTTTAGTAAGCATACTTTGAAATAATTTAAATTCGCACTGCTTGGTAAGATCTCGAAAGTTCTGGATGATTCGACTTAATATGGCTAGAATACCGATGATATTTTTAATGTGAGCGAAATTAATTTATGTTTAGTTATTAACTTAATAGATATCGAACTTAAATAAAATAAACTAATACTGAATTAAATCTTAGAATAGTCAAATGGATTGTATATGTTTCAAAACATAAGAATAACTAATCTGTACAATCCGGCACTCTGCCTACACTGTTTTGGTTAAAATCATGGATATTTAAATATAATTATTCTGTTTTTATGTGTTTTAAATTTATCCATGGGTAGACAAGTAGATTCCAGTGAGGTTCGGAAACAATGGAGAAATAAAATATTTCTAGTTAATTTTTTTTTAAATTAAATTGTCAATTTGAATCGCATGTTGCGTACCCCTGGATTTTCTTTTAAGTGTTTATTCGTCTTTAACGCCTAAAACCTTCTGCTGTTGTATTTACATAAACAAAAAATGTTCTTTATAAAAATACATAATCTGAGCGTTTGTTTACTTGTCCAAATATGATAAAAAATTAAAAATCAAATGCGTCTTAATGCATTTTAAATTATAGACCAAATTTTAATAATAAAATTGCAAATAATACTGCCATTAAAAAGACTGTAATTCCGGTTGCCTTATAAATACATAAATCTCAATCTTTTATTCTGAAATTAATATAGACAAGATTCATATAGTTACATAAACTTATTACTCTGTGGTAAAAGCACTATCGTTTTGAGTGTTGCCAACTTTTATTTAAAATACAATTTTTCTTAATGTCAATTGTGGCACAGATTAAGTAATGAAAAAAACAAATTTGTAGGTCTTTACAAAGAAATATTTCGCCTAAATATATCCCGTTGTTTACTTATGTATTTATTTATTTACAACAGAAATTATTATTTAATAAAATGTCATGGTATTCGATCACAATTTCACATTTTTATAAAACGAATATTGGCAAGAATTTGAACGAGTTACTGTAGATGTAGTAGAAAAAAATAACTTTATTTTTGTAATAGAACAATATTGTTTAGGCGTTAATATTTCGTTTGTCATAACTTGTCTATAATAATCGTTTTTTTTTTCTATTAAAATGGTAAGATTAGATTGTTACAGCTTCTAGTATCGTTATTTTTACATAGTTCAATGTTTTATTATAAGTTTTATTTGCCTTTTGTATATTGTGTGACATAAAATGTATTCCAAACGAACAACGGTTATTTCAAATTGTTTTAAAATATTTATATTATACTGTTCTCTTGTATAATATGTAATAACGTCTTGTACTTATGAAATGGAATATAGCAATTATTTTCAATATTATCATGAGTTTCATTTTTCCTTTTTGTATTCATTAACAAATCTGCCGCTGACTGGTGTATATTTCAAGTGAAAAAAAAAATCCCGAACATGATGCATTTGCTTTACCTACCTATAATGTAAAACGTTTTTTTAAATTTTTGTTGTTTGTCTAAAAGTCCACGTTTGTTCCGCGTAATGCCAACTTTCGACGGAACTTTGAAGGGAAGGTAACTTTATTATAATTGTTCCGCGCGGACTAGTTCCTAATATAAATATTAATTTTTTTTTAAAGTCTTTTCATCTAATATAAAGGTGAACATCATAAAAATCATTGTTTTTATATGAAGAGAGTTCTAATTTCAAGTTAATATTCTTAAAATTAAAATCACAATTAATTTATCTATGGTATCTTTTAAAAGCATGATGATTATTAACAATTAAAACGAGGTTTTATGACAAAATTGACACTTAATATTGAAATTGGAACTGCCAATGGCGAACGATGCAGAGAAAAATGCAAAGACATTTGACAAAGCTCACACATTGAAATTTATTGTTAAAATATGTCACATTCGAAGAATGCACATAAATTATCTGAAATAGATTCTATAGAAACATTTAGAAAAGGCAGACCAGATGACGAAGGTACGTTTATTGTCATCTGAAAGTACAGACATTGTAAAAATATAATAAACAAAAGTTATTTATTTATTTATAGGTAAAATAATTGATAATAATAATGAAAATTGTATATATGCTGGTAAGTTATACATACTAATAAAAATCTCAGTATAAATATATTTCTAAATAAGAAGCGTTCTATAATTTTTGAATTTTTAGTAACCGTCTCTAAGAAATCATCACTAACGGATGAAGACCCGACATTGGATTTTGCACAGAAATCATTTATAAGTATTCATTCTACGGATCAGTTATGTCAGATACCGAGCGCCAGAAGTCAATGCAGCCTCGAAGAATGTAACGTAGAGGTGATCAGTTTGAATGAAGTATTTCCATCAACTTCAGAAGAAAGTTTCTCGAATGATGACGACCTACCTACGAAACGGGATCAAAAGTATACTAAAAACAAACAGCCTATTAGTAAAATACACAAAGAGAATTCGAGATCATCATACGTGCCGACGAATAGTAAATCTACTACTGGACCCGGTAGACTTAAAGACGGGATGGACGGAGCGCCAGTGCGGTCAGATTTTGATATACCCAAAAATACGCTTCATTGCGTAGGAAGTAATCCCGGCGAGCCAAAAATGACGTACCCGGATCCACCGAAAAAGATGTCCAAAACCGTAAGACCATTTTTTAATTTAATTTTTAACGGTTAAGTATAACTGTTTTGAGATATCTTGGCTGCTCTTAACTTCGCGCAAGTCGTTGCGCAGAACAAGGTGTAGCGGGATGTGGGGGGAGGATTACTCCGCAATGCGCCAATGACCTTGGGCCGCCAAGATATTTGAAAAGACTAATACCAAGATTATAACAATTGACATTGATAGACAGTCTAGTTGGCGAAGATAATTACACGTATTTTGTCCTATTATAGAAACCGAATTGTTTGTTGATTTAGATGAAGAAACTTCTACGTAACATCGACAAGCACAAGGTGGAGCAGAATAGCAAGAGCAACGAGAAGGCCATCAGCAAGCTGACGACGGTGCGCGGCATACTCAAAGACAACCGCTGCGACCTCGAATGCACCGGCGACTCAACAACACACGACTCGGACGACTATAACGCAGGTCTTGACTATACTACTGAGAGTTTCCACTGCCAAAATACTTGTACAAAAACATTTTAAAAAAACAGTTTTGGCAGAGGAAAAAATGCAGTTACTAAGACTTTTTCTTTGTAGGCGATGTTCATAACAATTTTTTTGCCAAGCGACCGATGAAATAAGAAACGTGTATTCACGTCTTTTAAATCAAATGAGGGTAGTAAGATAAAGTGTTTTGTTAATGCCTGGTTTACATTATGATAGTGCAGTAGAACTCTCAGTACTGAAAATCAGCGCTGGCATACAACTGGCACACTAATGTGAACCTTTTAACATTAACATTCCTTGTTGCGAGTGTATTAGGAATGATGATTGATAACGGTTTACTATTGTTTAAAATAATATTTTTTGCAGCCGGCGAAACTTTATCGTTAGAAATGGATTTCGATTCACAAACCAACTACACGAAGCATTCGCCAGATAAAAATGTATCGTTTAATACGCAAGTTGTCATCATTCATTTCACGGGCGACCTTTGCGTCGGTCAAAGTATCGAAACTCTTAGCAAAGAGAAAGACCAGCAGGCGAGGAATTCGGAACTAAAGAAAACCTTCCTCACCAAATACAACGAATTCTGGCCGACGCAGAAGTAAAATCAATAACCTAACCTAACATTTTTTTAACAATATAGGTATAAATTTATTATTCGTTTTTAAATCAAAAATGTACTGTCACATGTTATTTATTATTTTATACTGTTTTATTATTGTACTATGTTAAAATTATGAGAGTTGTGTCGGTTATTTTATTTAATAAAAGTCAATGTTGCCTGAAGTTAATCTGTGTGTGTGATATGAAATACTACTAATAATATTAATACTAACTTTTACCCGCGACTCCGTCCGCGCGGAATAAAAAAATAGAAAACGGGTTAAAAATTATCCTATGTTCGTTTCCTGGTTCTAAGCTACCTGCTCACCAATTTTCAGTCAAATCGATTCAGCCGTTCTTGAGTTATAAATAGTGTAACTAACACGACTTTCTTTTATATTTTTAAATTGGTGGGCAGGTAGCTTAGAACCAGGAAACGGACATAGGATAATTTTTAACCCGTTTTCTATTTTTATTCCGCGCGGACGGAGTCGCGGGTAAAGCTAGTATATATATAGATTAAACGTGGCGATCTTTGGGGGAGGCCTATGTTCAGCAGTGGGCGTAACGAGGCTGAAGGGATGGATGGAATATTAAAACAAGACATGTAATATGTTACGCAAACACTATATTTTAACAGTATTTAAATTATTTCAATGCATGAATTAGGTAATGAAATAAAATTATGTATAATATGTTTTAGTGGATAAGTTGGCATCGTTGGCTCAATTAAAACTCAAGTATTATCAACAAAGTTTATATTCAAACACGAGAACAATATCACAGACTATTTCACTACTTTTGAGGTTATCTTCCACAAGACTAATTCATTCACGCGATCGTACGTGAAATATTTAGGAAAGTCCAGTGGCAGTTGTTCCACAGTCCACGTGGCGTTGACATTTTCCGTTTTAACCTTGTGCAGTAATGCCAGGAATGTTTCATAGCACGGCGCTACAGAATCCATATGTTCTAAAGTAAACACGTATCTCTTCTCCATAACTATATATAAAACTTTAGGTGGATTTGTATTCATAATCCTTTGCACTGTTGATATAAACGCCGCTGTGACGTCATCGTCGTAGATCACTGAAAAACGATTAACCGTGGGTTTCTGAGAATAAAATCTCTATTAAAAACATATCGGTTTCTCTGTTTTGTAAAAGATAATGAGAGAGAGATGTTTTATACAGATATTATGGTCTCAGAAACCAACGATTAGCCTGTAACATAGCCGCCAAAGATCACGAATCTATAATTTGTAACAATGAAACACGTAAACGAAAAGCTTTTAGCTCCTATTGTCAAATTTAATCATCATCATCATCATCATCATCAGCTCACTATACGTCCCCACCGAGGGGCTCGGAGCCTACCCCAATTTAGGGGTGACTAGGCCATAGTCAACCACGCTGGCCCAGTGCGGGTCAAATTTAATGGAAACGATCAATTATAATGAACCCATCTAAAAGATTTAAATAAGGCTGAAATCACAGACATATTAAAAACAGACATGCATTAAAACGATTCAAAATATATTTATACATATAAATAAAATTGGAGTGTCTGTATGTAATATCGAAGAAAAATATTAATATTTCAAATATATTTGCATAGATTATAACGAAAAATAAATTTTTAAAATTTTTGTCTGTAAGCCGCATTTGTTCCGGCTAATCTTTCCGGAACAGCTGGACCCACTTGAGGGGAAGGTAGCTGATGTATGCGGGCATATTATAAGATATTTATTTTTCCTGCACTAACGAAGTCGCGGGCAACCGCTAGTAGACAATAAATAACATGAAAATATACTTTCTCAATCCCATTAAATTCTTCTATAAGCAAATTCATTCATTGGATGGAACATAGAATTCCACAAGTTTTTTTTACAAGGTGGCAAACGAACAAGCGGTCACATGAATTCGCCAAAATAGCGAAGCGACCGCTGCCCATAGACATTCGTAATTGCAGATGCGTTGCCTACCTTCAATCAACAAAGGAACACAAAAAGAGAATATTAACCTTCCTATGCACATTCCCTTCCCATCCTTTCCATATAGGAAAAGGGTGGAAATGGAAAGAGGACTAAAATTAGGCCTCCTTCATTTGAACCTTAATTCCTAACCTGAACTTCTAATTGCTAACATACTTGATATCTTACCATCAGCTGCAATCACAATATCAACTTTTTGAATTTCTTGTATCAATTGTCTACTCCATTCAATTTCCTTAAAGTCCAACGGCATCACTTTAAATTTAGATTTTATTAACTCATTATTGTATTTAGCATTCAATTTAATTAACTCCAATATACCACCCAAATCTATATCTGAAATTAAAAAAAAGAACTTCTAGTAAACTCTGAAAATGCTTATTTCTGAAATACTATTGGTTGTCCATTGTTAGAAATTCCACTATAATTCAAAATATTTTTTTTTTATATTTGACTAGATTTCTCCCGCCGGCTCAGTCCACATGGAATTAAATAAATTTAATAAACTTATAGTCTATGTGTTCTTCCAGACAATGTTCATATCAATACATAGTATAAAACAAAGTCGCTTTCACTGTATGTCCGTATGTATGCTTAGATCTTTAAAACTACGCAACGGATTTTGACGCGGTTTTTTTTAATAGATAGAGTGATTCTTAAGGAAGGTTTGTATGTATAATAAATGCATAATATAGTAGAGAAACACTGATAAATTTAAAGTTTTCTAATGTGATGTCGTAAATAAGCACGTTTTTTTGCGCTTATATTGCAAACGCTGGCTGAACCCTACGAGATAGACCAAAATAATGTACTACAGTATTGTTCACCTTAAAAAGTTCAACAAAAAAGTCCGCGATGGCATATGTCTATCTCTTAGGGATAACCCAGCATAACCATTTTTATTCTTTTACGAAGTGATTTTAAACAATACAGCATTAATCCTTATCCATTTAAGTATCTTAAATAAATTGTGCATTTATTCTGTAGTAGGTATATTTTGCATTGCACCCGTGCGAAGCCGGGGCGGGTCGTTAGTGTATAATAAATTTTACCCAGATTCGTGCAGACATTTTAGAGATACCTTCTATCAAACATCCATCCATTCAAACTTTCCCATTTATAATATAAGTTTAAAAATGCTAATATTTAATTAATACATAATTTATATATACCTGTGCAAATAACTTTCTTTGCATACAAAGCGGCAACAAAACTCGTAAATCCAGTGCCAGCTCCTAATTCCAGTACAGTTTTGCCGTTCAACTTCCCATTCAGTCCCAAATGTATCAACAAGTCACCTAAAAGGAATGCTCCTCTCCACACTTGCAGACCTACCAAAGCTATTTTAGTCTTGGAACTATGTTCTAAAACAATTAAGGAATAAATTAAAAAAAGCTGACTTAAAAATTTGGTCTATGTAACCATAAACTGACTGATGTTTATTTTGTCAAAGAGAATGTAAGAAATGACAATATTATAAGTAACACTGCATGGAGTTCTAGGGTAATGGAATGTACAGTCAAGGCCCTTTGCAATGTTACACTTTCAAAAAAATTGCCTTGTTCCTTGGAAGGAGACAATCTCTAGTCCATTTTTACAAAACAACCAATTAGATAGCAGTGAATTGTGCCAACAATGGTATAACAGTAAAAAGCAATTAGTCCTGTACAATTTTTTGTCTTTTGTACATTTAAAAGCTGTATCCTATTGTTTATTGTTGCCGCATTGTTTCAATGCTTACAAAACATTCAAACTATTGTTGCTTCTTAAGTGGAATACCACTAGATTCCTTGATAGTACATCAACATGCATACATGTGTAAAAAATTGCATCACTATTATCCTAAAAAGACTTACCAATCTTAACACAAGCTTTAGTAGGTCTTTCAACATCTAAATCATCATCATCATCAAATGTATAATGTTGACTCAAAGGCAGCAGGAATGGAAACTCAGATATAACATCTGAAAAAGTTAAAAGTTTTCTTTTGTTACTTATGATTTGAAAGTGTAAATTTATTTACTTTAGTAAGAATATTTTTTTTTTTACTTGTATGGCATTATTTTAAGTTGAATATAATTATAAATTACACATTTTCACTGAAGTTAAATTGTACTATTGCTAGTGTTTTAATTATAGAACAGTTAGATACCAATCAAATCAATTATATTAATTTAAATAATCATCAAATATCTTTATAAAATAGAACATATACTTACTTCCTTCTTGGCTTGGCGTAAGTTTTGTTTTATAATCATATTCCTGGTATATTTCAGATGTTACTGTCATCTCCGGCATCTGTAAAATTAAAAAAAGTAATTAATTAATAATATCTTGAAACACTTTAGTAATAATTAAAATTAAAATTTTCCTATACAAAGATTTTTTATTAAATTAACAAGTTTTAATTAACAGTGAACTTTTACCGTGACATGTGATTATCAACTATGACTGTGATGAACTATCTAAGATAGTCCAAGTGTACAAAATTTGGATGTTAGCCAATTTTAAAATTCTAAAATAAATTCACTGAACATACATCTTGCGAAGGCCAATATCCATTAATTTACTAATTCAAACGTCACTTGTAGAATATATTCGTACACAAATTACACGTGAAAAGAAATAGTTGTTTGTTCTCACATATTATAAAGAACTATCGATTGAATTAGCGTAATATTGCAAAAGAGAAGACCCTGTGTTATTACTAAATAAATAAAGCTTTTATTAACTAAACAGTGTAAATTAATACTGTATTCATGTAAGTACTGATTAACATTTATTACAGTTTACCTCAGATTCTGTTTCCATTTCCAACTTCTATGCTTCATATTAACTAGTTATTTACAAATGCTACTATTTTATTTACGTTATGTGTTATAATTTCAGTTTCTTTTAAACTACTAAAATATTTACTAACAATTATTTATTTTCAATTTTTAAATATTGATGCAATGCATGCAATGATGTTACTTCATTCATCTGTCATAAATCATAAGTTGACGGAACAGCTGAGGATAAATTGATTTTGTGTGGTTTTAGCTTCGTATATATTTTGTCCCAAACAAACTTTGTAATCATTTTATTTTATATTATCAGATAACTTAACGATTTAATCTTTATTGACATGATAAACCCATATCATGTTATTTACAAAACTTGGTTTGTTTTCCTAAATTGCGCGCGAATGTCAATGTCAAAAAATATCAAATAAAAGTTGCCACTATAAAAACAGCATATTCACATGTTTTTTTTAAAAAACTGTTTCATCTTGTTTCATGTTATTACTTTTATATTTTATAATTTATTGATATTTTTACTTCTTCTTAAAAGTAAAAATTGTGAGAAATAACAATATCTTTTACGTGAGTGGTACAATTTAAAATTCATCCATCCTTATATAAACGTTTGTAGAATGATTATATAGTTATTTGGAGTTACTTTGCAATGTTTCGTATTAATTTTGTTTTTAAGTATCAAAATGTTTACCAATTTACTCAAATAAGCAAGTTTTATTTATTACATACGTGATAAAATGAACTCATTGACTAAAATGCCGCAGCTAAATTAGTTTACTGAATCAGCAAAAAATTTTTTCGGTCGCAAAGCGGAAATTAGTTTTTCCGTGGTATTAAAACCGTTGAAATATAGACATTTCAGTTAAGGATCTTGGTAAAATTGGATTTTTATTTTTTCTTTAAAAAAGTTATCTCGTTGAAGATATAAAAAAAATAGTGTCAATGCTGGCCAATCACAGCCCAACACACGATCGACGCTGCCACGTCAAATTCGACGGTGTGAGTGTGAATGAAGTGGCATTTTCGGCGTTTTGTTCAGCATCGTCGGCCGAATTTAAACTGTAGTTGTGATCAGGCATTCGCAAATTAAAGATGCGAGTAACATTATTTGCAGTAGCGATAGCCCTTTTGGGTGCCGCTTTCGCCGATGAAATTCCGACAGAAGATAATGTACTAGTACTCAGCAAAGCCAACTTTGAAAATGTTATTTCTACCACTGACTTCATTTTGGTTGAATTCTGTAAGTTTGTAATTTCTGTTCTTGCTAAACTACTAATCACTATTACTAAGTTAAATTCTTAGATTGGTTAACATTTTTTAAATATTAAACGCCGGTAGTTCGTTGTACAGATTATTCATATATTTACATTACAGATGCGCCGTGGTGTGGGCATTGCAAGTCGCTGGCACCGGAATATGCCAAGGCCGCTACTAAGTTGAATGAGGAAGAATCTCCCATCAAACTTGCCAAGGTTGATGCCACTCAGGAGCAGGATCTCGCAGAAAGTTTCGGCGTAAGAGGATATCCCACGCTGAAATTCTTCAAGAACGGCAACCCTGTCGATTACACAGGTAATGTTATTAAAATGATAATTTAATGCTACGTAAAAGTGTTATTGCTTTATAATCAGTGATGGAATTAATTTTCTTAACAATGTTTTATAAACTTTTCATGCATTTCATGAGTTATTCATACATTATTCTTGCAACAAATCTTATCAAAACTTTGATTGTATAATTTCATATATTCTTTATGAGTCACCCTAATTTATAAATTGGCTATTTAATTTAAACATGCCACAGTTATCTAATAATTCTAACTAAAAAGTTAAGTTTATAATATTAACATTTTACTTAGTTGATTAATCTTATAACAGGTGGCAGACAAGCTGATGATATCGTCGCTTGGCTGAAGAAGAAGACTGGTCCTCCAGCTGTTGAAGTTACATCTGCAGAACAGGCGAAGGAACTGATTGCTGCCAATAATGTGATCACATTTGGTTTCTTCCCCGACCAAGCCACTGAGAAGGCAAAGGCTTTCCTCAATGTTGCTGGGTTGGTAGATGACCAAGTATTTGCACTTGTCAGTGATGAGAAACTCATTGAAGAGTTGGAAGCTGAATCCGGTGATGTCGTCCTGTTTAAGAACGTAAGTTTATTTTAATATTACATCATTCAGGGTTTTATCTATTCAAGTTACAAAGAGAAATAAGTATTTGAAATGATTTTTATGGAAAAAATTTATATTCTATATTTAGGACACAATCTTGTTTCTAAATTGTTAATGTAAAATGAAACATGTTTTTTAAATGTGTTATTTGTTGGCTAAATTATTGCAGTCAATATTAAACATCACTAAAAACAGATTAATATATAAGAAATTATATATTAAAATATGTAAATGTTAACATAATGTAGATGTGATATAAATAATATGATGAAATCTGTTGTCAGTCCGAAATAATTAATAATAGTCCCCATGGTAATGGCAAATAGAGATAACTGGTTCCTGAGACTGCAACTGAATTTGTTCATTTAATATTAGTGATATCCATATTTATTAAATGAAAATATATTCTGATATTATCACTATATGTAGATAGTATTTATGAGGTATTATTATTAAAATCAACAAACGGAAAATTGTTAACGTCAGTAAAAAAATGTTTAATGGAACAATTGGTATATTGCTTTCTTATCTAGGGGTAATGATAAGACTTGACCTATTTTTAAAAACATTATCAATGCAACAAAGTTATTAAAAATAATAGTTAGCTTTATATAACATCTGAAATTATTCCTTTATCAGTTTGAAGAGCCACGTGTCAAGTATGATGCTAAAGAGTTTAACGAAGATCTGTTCAAGACATGGGTATTTGTACAAAGTATGCCCACTATTGTGGAGTTCTCACATGAGACCGCTTCCAAGATCTTTGGTGGACAGATCAAATACCATCTGCTTCTCTTCTTGTCCAAGGTAAGCTAACTAATGTATTATTATTTAAAAAGATACAGTCATTGAAGAGCTATGTTAGATTTCAAATTGTTTTAAATATTCAAAACTAGCTTTTACCAGCGACTCTGTCCGCTCGGAAAAAAAAAATGCACACAAGATAAAAAAGTTCCTATATCCGTCTCCTAGTTCTAAGCTACCTCCCCATCAATTTTCAGCTAAATCAGTTCGATCAATCTTGAGTTATAAATAGTGTAACTAACACGACTTTCTTTTATATATATAGATGTATAAGTTTCGAAATTTTAGAAACTGAGTAATTTTATTTGAATGTAGTATATCAAATAATTCTGAAGATTATTTTACATCAAAAGAAAATGTACCCACATAATATGTCACATATATTTTGTTACTATGTGGTTGCTATAGTGAAAGTTTTGCAATGCATCACATACAGAGGTCACAAGAGCTTTGCAACTGTCTTCTCATTGTGAAAGTTGATTTACAACTTTTACCAATAGATTAAATGCTATAAGTTAAAAGATACATCATAAAAATTATTAACTATTATCTGCATACATTTACTTTTAATTATTTATGTATGCATTAGATATATATGTCAATATTTAATACTTTAATATTAGAGTCTTTAATATACAATTTTTTTTACGAAGTATTTAATATTTTTTTAATAAATTTAATTTATTATTTTACAAATAAAAATAATAATATGATTTTTATTACTTTCTTTTATTAATTAATACTAAAAATCATGATATAATTTCAAGGAAGTAAAAAAAATATTATTATAGTCTATGTTTTCTATTAAAATGCGTCTCACATCATTTCTAATGAGGTGAATGACCTAATAGATACATTGACCTCTAGTCACGTATAAACTTTGAACGAAGTAAACGCCAATACATTTTCGACCTAACGTCGTATGTGTTAGAGTTGAAAATATAATCGTGTGTTTGTTTTAGAAAAATGGTGATTTCGAAAAGTACCTCGATGATTTGAAACCCGTTGCTAAGAACTACCGCGACAAGATCATGGCCGTCGCTATTGATACTGATGAAGATGATCACCAGAGGTAATTTATGATAATAACAACGGACTCAGAGTGATTTAATTGTGATTAGTCATCCCTCAGTGTAGATTATGCCATTTAAAATCTTAATTATTAATTAATCTCATTTTGGAAGTAAAACGTCATTTTGCGTTTAAATTTATTCAATATTTATAGAAAGTAAATTCTGTATAAACCTTCACTTCATATGGGAAGTGTTTCAATTGATGTCTCAAGTACACTTATATTTATCCACTTAATTTTATATATTCTTGAGTACATACTTAAATGTCAGAGAAACATGTTATGTTTTTATTTAAATTATTGTTTTTTTTTTAAGAATTACTTTTTCGATACAACAACATATATCTTTTTATAATATTAACAATTTAAATATATGTATAATCTTTCCTTAGGATTCTGGAGTTCTTTGGCATGAAGAAGGATGAGGTCCCTTCAGCCCGTCTCATTGCCCTGGAGCAGGATATGGCCAAATACAAACCTGCCAGCTCCGAGCTTAGTGCAAACACTATTGAGGTAAACACTACTACTAAAATTAGTATTATTACATTATTTATAATTAAATAGATGTCGCCCGTGACTCCGTCCGAGCAGAATTAATAAGAAAACTTAATTAGTACCCTATTTGTTCTTCTAGACCATCTACTACATCTAAGCCATATTTCAGTGAAATCCGTTCATCCGTTCTGGATATCTTTAAACAAACATTCATTTATACATCCATCCATCAATTTCAAATTTCGCATTTATAATATTAGTAAGATTCCCGAAAAAAAAATCTCTAAAAATTAAAATGTTTATTGTTTAGAAATTAGAAGTTAATAATTTTACCATTGCATATTTATTTTTAAAACTGATTCTATTGATAAGATTAAATCTATCAATAATCAATTATTTCTGGTCTATTTGAAACAATAATTAATATAACTTTTTAATAAATAACTTTACATACAATAGATTATGGATTTACGAGTAGTGATAATGTAATGAAGAGGAATTGTATTAATAATACTATTAAGGGTAGTTAAAAATAATCTCAAGCACAATAAATTCTTTAAATTTAATATTATTAATTTCCATATCACTAAACAATTCCTAAAGTGTTTATAGACAGCATTCCCTTCCTTATTTGAACTAATTCAGATGTCCACGTGTTAGTTTGCCATCTTATGTGTAAAAAAATCAATTAACATATTTGCAAAATCGTTACGCGTCTCACAATCTACATGTTAAAAGTTAACGCTTTGAATTCTCTCTACAAACATCCGATTGGACACGTCATTTATACGTTTGTGTACTTTACGTGTTACAATTCGACATACTGATAATGTTTTATGTGAAATAACATTATTAATTTTAAGATTTCTACAAACAATAAATATAATTAAAGGGTTGCCACTTATGTATTTTCATCATTAACTTATCTAAAGATTAAATTCAATTGATTGATTTTAAAGTAGGTTTTCTTATCATTCGATTCAAATGTAACCGAACCAATCTATGGATTGCATTAGCAATTGAAAAACACAATCTATCATTTGGAGATTTATCGTTATAAATTTTTATCATTTCATCGGACCGATTTTAAGATGGTATTGACAATAAGACACCGAATTTCATACCTTAATCGTATATTAAATAGTTAAATATTCTTTAGTGACCAAAAAATATTAATAGAATAAAGTGACAGATCATTAATTTCTTCCTTATATGTACCATAATCTAATTTTTCTGTTTTTTCATCAGGAATTCATCCAATCATTCTTCGCTGGTACCCTGAAGCAGCACTTGCTCAGTGAGGACCTGCCCGAGGACTGGGCAGCCAAACCTGTCAAGGTTCTAGTGGCCACCAACTTTGATGAGGTCGTCTTTGACACCAACAAGAAGGTCCTTGTTGAGTTCTACGCGCCATGGTAAGATTATTTTACTAGTATTAATGTACTAAATAACTAAGAGAATCAAAATATTCATTTGTAATAAACAATATGTTCTTTCAACTGATGTATTCAAATGAAATATTAATCAATTTGTGTATAAATTGCGTCATAAGTCGACATGTTCAATTATTTATTCAGTTGTGTTGAAGGTTGAATCGTTAAGACATATTCAGTGAGCCGGAGACGAGCATTGTCTGCTCGATGGTTTGGAAATGCACAAATTATCATTAATTATGTCAACCCGTACCTACTATTGTTGTTTTATGTAATGTGTTGCTAGAATAATAATGTTTACTTCTCAAATACTTGCAAGTTCACCTTGAGAATTAAATGGAATCTTGTTTCAGTAATATTTGTAGGTTTTTTGTTTATTAACTTTGTTTAGCATTTTAATGAATTTAATTTTAAAAATAATTAAGATGCTATCTTTTTTTTTTAATTTATTATGAATTATGAAATTAACTAATAACATAATAAGTAGCCGGAATCTAAAATTAGTATTTAATTTATCGAAACAAGTTAATCTAATATATAAAATTGTTGTATCACGGTGTTCGAACTTGAACTTCTCCGAAACGGCTTGACCGATTCTCATGAAATTTTGTGAGCATATTCAGTAGGTCTGAGAATCGGCCAACATCTATTTTTCATTTTTTTTGTTAACTGCGGGCGACAGCTAGTTTCAATATAAATTAATAATGCGCAAACAGTGAGTTAAAAGAAATAGTAACGTTAGTTTTTTTTTTGTCTAATTTTTGTATAGCAGTGAATAAACAAGTCTTTTGTTGTTGCAAAGGTGCGGCCATTGCAAGCAGCTGGTGCCGATCTATGACAAACTTGGTGAGCACTTCGCCGCCGATGAGGACGTCGTCATCGCCAAGATGGACGCCACCGCCAACGAGTTGGAGCACACCAAGATCACCTCCTTCCCTACCATCAAGCTCTACACCAAGGATAACCAGGTACATCAACAACACTCACTTAAATAACGCTTTTAGTGGGTGAGCAAGTTGCCTTTCCTAGGCTCCTCCTTATCCACCATATCTACTTTCCTTTAACATCCTTTCGTTATAAGAAAGAAGGTGGGAAGGAACAGAACAGTAAAATTAGACCTTCGGAATGTACACTCATCAGAGTGTACGTGTAATTACTTCCGTTTCACGTCAATCTTCTGTGTGGACTATTTGTGCAATAAATGTTGCTGGCATATACCACTGGTATAAATAATATACATGAACCCGTACCATATTGTAATATTAATGTAAAAAGCTAATAATTATGGGCAATTCGGAAGATTAAAAGAGCACCTTCAAAGTTTTATCAATTGATACTTATAAACATGGATTTAATTTAAATATAATACATAAAAACTAAAATATGTCATTAAAATGTGTCCCTTTAGGCAAATTAATAATTATTAATTTGAATCTTCCGAGTTGAAAAAATTATATTTACACTATTTTTCTAGGGATTTTATATCAGATCGAGATCATTGACGCAACATTGAAAATTGAAATTTAGATTTGGTAGTTGCCATATGTAAAATTGATGTTTTGTAACATTAACATTATGTTAATATGTATGTATGTTTGTATTTAGGTGCGTGAGTACAATGGCGAGCGCACGTTGGCAGGACTCACCAAGTTTGTGGAGACCAACGGTGAAGGCGCAGAGCCCACGCCCACAGCGGTATGTATTATAACTATATTTTATTAACAAACAATACATTTGTAACATTGAATATGTGTTTGTTACTGTTAAAAGTTTCTTTAGAAGAATCAAATTGGCAAATGGTAGAAGGATTCTAATAAAAATTTCGTATCTCATAATAAAGTTATCATGAAACTATTACAAAATCTACTAATGTTCTAGTTATTTAAAAAAAAAATCATAAAAAAAAAAAATCAGTCGATTAATTGATAACCTCCTTCTTTTTGAAGTCGGCTAAAAAGTACTGACCGTCTAACTCAGTGATTGTCAAACTTATTTTCTTTCACTGCCCCCTTTGAAAATCAATTATATTTCAGAGCCCCCTAATTTTTATTCAGTCCTAAAACTTAAAAAAAACACAATTTAATTACTTTAATTAATTTCAATGCCCCCCATTTTTTGGGCCCCTTATCGCCCCCTCCTAGGTTTCAAACGCCCCCAAGGGGGCGTTATCGCCCACTTTGGGAAACACTCACTCTGTTTCAATAATAATATAAAAAAAATAATTTTAATTTCAGAGTGAAGATGATGAAGACAACGAGGCGCCGGCGCGAGACGAGCTGTAATATTACGGCCACAAACAAGACTTCCATAGCGTACTTTATATAGATTATAAAACTTACACTTAATATTACATTTAGAATCGCATTTCTGTCTCTCAGGCATTTTACTATACGTTGTTTTGTGTTGACCGTGGGGTTTCACTGTTGAAAAAACATGTATATGTTTATATGCTGGTGTTTCGACAGTGGAAATCCAGCACAAGGAATTTATTATGAGATAAAAATATCTAATGGGTTCTTTTAATCAGTTATTTTCTATGTTTTGTAATTTTTAACACTAAAAAAACTTAATTCCGTGTTCTCTTTATTGATATTTATTAGTAATACTCCACTCATATTGCATCTGTGTAGGGAATAATTTATTTGGAATTAAATAATTTATACGCAGAGAACATTTTAAACTTAATGTATTTGTATTTATAATTTCTGTATCTTGATGGAGCATTTAGTGTTAAGTTATTTGAACAACGATTCAGTCGATTTTTTTTTAAATTGTTTTATTAATAACATTTGTAAGAGGTGTAAATGCAACAATTCATATTCTTTTGTAAGTTTTTTTATTATTGATTCGTTAAATTTGCATAATTTTAAAAAGGTGCTTTTTTAAGTTTTCAATTTATCTCCGTTTGTGTGTAATTTGAAAATCAATATATTTTTACATATGAATCCAGTCTGTAATTGTAAATAGTAATTTGTTGGAAATTATCTAAAACAATGTTGTATGTATCTATTGTGGATACAGAAATTGATAAATAAAGTTATAAAAATTATTGACGATTTTAATTTTTCAACTTTAAGACGGCGAGAAATAGTTAAAAAAATACCTACACAAAATAATCCATATCTATATATATAAAAGAAAGTTGTGTTAGTTACACCATTTATAACTCACGAACGGCTTAATCGATTTGACTGAAAATTGGTGGGCAGGTAGCTTAGAACCAGGAAAAGGACATAGGATAATTTTTACCCCGTTTTCTTTTTTTTATTCCGCGCGGACGGAGTCGCGGGAAAAAGCTAGTAACAAATAAAAATAATCAAAGTTAATGCTGAGATGTTTTTATACATGTCTCTGCAATGGAAACTTAGAATTGCAATTTTTTTTTCTTTAATTTTATCAGTCAACTATTGCAGTGAATAAATAAAACATCACCATCAGTTAAATGATTTTATTTATTATCTTAAATACAACGATTAAAACATAAAATAACTCTTTTAAATAATTAACATTAAGCTTGTTCTTTTAAATTATCACATCAACACCGAAATACAATTATATCGAGACGAAAGTGGAATGAATAAGTTGATTAACAGTAGAATTCCACTGCACTGATTGTTACATCAAAAATAATGACAGAAATATACAATACAATCGAACCTGGATAATAATTTTCCGATCCTGAACGACGACTTTCATAAGAGAGAAATCTCTATAAACGACCAAAAAATCGCAGTTGAATTCTCATTTATCCAGGTTCGACTGCATTTTAATACAAATCAGTGGTGGATTTTCAGTTACATTTCGGCTCACTGTCACGAGTAAGCAAGTTATAAACGAATCAGTTAAAAAAACTATTCCACTATGTAGTGAAATACCTTCCAAATTACTTATCGTGTTTTAACGTGAATTTTTGCCTTTGGTAGACATATAAGGTAACATATATGTTATATAAGATCTTATATCTTTTATTAATTTAATTAAAAAGCTTTTATTTTATTTATAAGGTTGTTTTATCGACTGTGCGTGTCAATAAAAGATTTTGACAACATTTTTAATATATGTTTAAGTTTTACCAAAAAAAAAAAAAAAATGGATATAAGATCTTGTTATAAAATTGCCGATTTTCAATATACATAGCATATAAATATAAAGTAAGACAAGCAATATATTATATAAAACGATACTTTATCACAATCTACATTCGAATACTAGAAAATAGTAATTTTAAATTACATATATTAAATGCTCCCCCAAATTACGCTCCAAGTCTACATCTACATGTATGCATAACATTTTAACTTAACCTAAGTTGAATTACTTTGAAACAATTATTTACTTCGAAATATTCCTTACCGTGCGTTTCCACTCACGAAACATCTTTACAAAAACATCACGAAACATCCTTACAAAAACATGTCACAATTTTATCAAAGTGACAGAAAGATGTGACATAATTTTTGCAGGATCTTTTAGAAATAAATCAGTGGCAACCCACAAGTTATATATGTTAACGGATTTCTGTTAAAATTATTAATAAATTAAATGATTTTACGCACCAAATTAATAGCAATTCAACAAAATGTGTAATAAATATATGTACATTTAATACTGCACATGCCTCTTAAATTGATTATAATAAAAAAAAGTTAGCATGTTTCAGATAAAAAAGTGTTAATCTCAAACGAAATAATGCATTTATTATTAGTAAAGGCAAGATATATTTAATTATTCTAATCGTGGGTTTCTGAGACCAAAACTCCTGTATAAAAAATCGTCCCTGTCATTATCGTTGACAAAATATGCTTTAAACCAGTGTTTTCCAAAGTGGGCGATAACGCCCCCTTGGGGGCGTTTGAAACCTAGGAGGGGGCGATAAGAGGCCCAAAAAATGGGGGATCATCGAAATTAATTAAAGTAATGAAATTGTGGTTTTTAAGTTTTAGGACTGAATAAAAATTAGAGGGCTCTGAAATATAATTGATTTTCAAAGGGGGAGGTGAAAGAAACAAGTTTGACAATCACTGCTTTAAACGATGTTTTTGGTCTCACTATAAGTGATTTAATTAGAAATACGTGACAAAATACCAAATAACCTTTTTTAGGTACAATAATTAAAAAACATTTATTATTTTGAAGTATTTCTCTTTTCATTTCATATTTTTTATGTGACAGACAATTATGTGACAATAAAGTATATGGAATAAAAAAAATATATAACATTTGTCTTCAATTGTTGTTTGTCCAGTTGTTTTCTTTTTTTGGGAAAAAAGTAACAGTTAATCATAATTTTAATAATACTAAGTATATAATGTAGACACATTATTGTAAAATACATAAACTGAATCTCGGATCAAATCAATTCGCGATAAAAATTCTATTATTCTAAGTTCATTAAATTTTTTAAAAATATTTTTGTCAACTTCATTTGCAAATTAATGCAAATAAATAACTTAAAATCATTCTATCAAGAGTTTATCGGAAAATAAATAGAAAAAAAAAACTTTTCTATATATAGAAAAATAACAACCAACAATTTCTACACCAACAAAAAAATCAGTCACAAAAACACTAAATTATAAAAATGGTCCAAATATCAGCTTAAAATAAATACATTTTTTTTATAAAAAACAAGAGGCACGATGACGTCACCATTTAAGCTAAAAACTGCGCAAACTTAGACAATAAAATAAATAAAATTGACCAATGCGATAACAATGGTTAGTGTTTCAAATGCACAAGTATTTGAGTCCTCTAAGACTACAAGTGCACAGTGAGAGAGAAAAAAAAATTAAATAATTAGGAGAAAGATGTATGTATGTATTATTACCAGATTGACACTAAATAGTTAATGCTACGTGTTTAAATTAGTGGGATTATACAAAGTATTCAAAGATTTTAAAATACATAATGCAATGTGAATTTTTTTTAAACAAACAGACAAATTTTTTTATTATTTTCCGCAAAAAAGAACCGTATTTAAACTTTTTTGATGTAACTCTGCAGCGTCGTATTTTCATTGACAGCAAAAGCTATTTTAAAAATATATTAGAAAACAAAATATATATTTACCATAGAAAGCGGTAAAGTTATTTAAATGAGCAGATCAGAGCGCGAACATGGTGTCCTCTTGTTCCTTGTTGATCTGCCTGTGGCGGGGGGTCTGGTGCGGGGGGTTCGGGGGGTTGTGCGGTGGGTGCGGGGGGTCCTGGGGGTCGATGCTGGGCAGACTGTCGGCGGCGGCCGCGCGCTCCGCCAGGAACTTGTCGAAGTCACTACTTGTCACACTTTCCTGTCCTACGTTGGCTTCTGAAGCCGCCTGGAAAAAAAAAATTTGTAAATAAATTTTGAAAAGTATTGCCATAACAACATGTAAAGCGTGCCAATAGTGTGGCAAATTAGAATTGGCTATGCCTTTGTGAGTCTTCTTTGTGACTAGACTAGACTAGACTAGACTAGACTTAGTGAATATGCTTGCATATACAGTATGTCTCATCTGCTGTAACCACCACCGACATATTTATACAGCAATAAATAAATATACAAATATAGAAAGAAAAATAACCTTACAAAATTTTAAAAGATAAATAAAGTCTCTGATACCTCAAGGGTTCAGATGATTATTAAAAAAAAACAACACAGCTTTCGAATTGTAATTTAAATTAGAAAACGTTGTGATAAATTTTGATGAAAATGTAATTTAAAAAAATTTTTATGTGACAATTTGAAGTGGAAAAAAATAACTTTAGCGTTTGTTATATAAATAATAAGCTTGTTAAATACACAGAAGTAAGTTCACATATTTTGTTACATTTAAAAAACGTGTGAGTAACAAGTTGACATTGCGTAATATCTTAAAATATATTACGTTATCAGATTATGTGAATATTACGTTGAAATTTAAAAAAAAAATCACGACGATGAAGAAAAAATCTCCTGTGTGTGCTTTTAAAACTAATGTAACGAACAACGATATAGTGTTATATAATAAAGTATGTTCTTATAAGGTGTACTTTTAAAATAAATGGGGTGCAAATAAAATAGGAAAAAAATTAAACAAAAAAAACAGACCTTCTCTTGTGCGAGCCAGGCGGATATCTCATCGATCTCTCGCTGATCCATCCCTGAGGGCTGTTAATTATAAATGCTATTATAACTACAGGGAAAAAATAAAACGAAAAAAAAATACAGGATTTAAAAATAAACAAATAATAAATATTTAATGTGGAAGAAAAAAATAAAGTCCACCGGTTTGTTTGTATATCTACACTATAAAGTGTGAATTTATAAAGTTGATGATTTTTTTTAAACAACATCTACAGACTCTTGGTATTTTTTTTGCACATATTCCTTATGCTAAATGACATGTGATTTTTTACATATAATATTCCTTATTTCTAATTTAATTTTTTCTTCCTTATTTTTTTTATTTTTTATTTACATCAACCTATAGTCATGTAGGTAATAATAAAATCTAATTTTATTTTTTTTAATTTTCATAAACCTATGGTCATGTAGGTAATATTAAAATTTAATTTTCGTCTTTATTTTTTCATAAACCTGTGGTCATTTAGGTAATAATAAAATCTAATTCTTTTTTTTTCATTAACCTGTAGTCATGTAGGTAATAATAAAATCCAAATTTACTATTTTTTATTTAACATAAACCTGTAGTTATGTATGTAATAATAAAGTTACTATTTGTATATAAAGATATTATTTACCAGTGTCGGTGCCTGTGTAGCTCGCTGGCTCGCGGCTGCGGCAAGTCCACTCGCCTGCTGCTCCACATTGTCCGCATAACTGCTGCCTCTATACATACATTAACTTAATCAAAACACTATCCAAACAGTTGTTTTTGATCTATTTTTTATATTATCTTCCAACAATAAAGCTCACTAAATAATCATAGCTAAATATTTCAAAATTACAGTAAAAAATACACCAAAAAAATAACAATAAACTATTGAAATTAAAGAAAACATTAAGCTCTTTACATTTAGTAGTGATTATATAACACACATAAAAAAAAAAATCAGTCGAATTGATAACCTCCTTCTTTTTGAAGTCGGCTAAAAATACACTCGATTCAATGAATATAACTATTAATTGTTTACTAAGACTAAAATACCTGTAAAAAAACATATCGTCATCCTTCCTGTTATATTTAACAAAACATACAGATAACAATTATATATTTTATACAGGAATTTTGGTTTCGGAAATCAACTATATGTTTTCTTTTATATCAAAAAATGGCAAAAGACAAAACGGCCACTTAAATTTGCTGAAATAGTAAAGCGACCGCCGCCCATAGACATCTGTAAATACAGATGCATTCCCTACCTTTAATCAATAGAGAAGGAACATAAAGAAGATATTTCCCCTTCCTATGCGTCCCCTCTGTCATATCCATCCCTTCCTAATAAGAAAAGGGTGATAAGGGAAATAGGACTAAAATTAGACCATACGTCAATGAAAATTGCTCAGAAGACAATTAAAGCAATGTACGAATAAATGTGGATTTGTTTTTTTTTGGTCCTTATTGAAAATAGCATTTTCTTACCCAGTTTTAGTATTTTCGTAGGTAATATTACGAGACTGAGCAAACATATCGAACTCGTCCTTGGAGCTGCTCGGAGACTTCTCCTCTGACACATCCTTCACACCTGACAAATATAAGCTCTCATTTATATGGAAACTTAATACAACATACAATCTTACTCTTACTAATATTATAAACTAGCTTTTACCCGCGACTCCGTCTGCGCGGAATAAAAAATGGAAAACGGGGTAAAAATTATCCTATGTCCGTTTCCTGGTTCTAAGCTACCTGCCCACCAATTTTCAGTCAAATCGATTCAGCCGTTCTTGAATATATAGTGTAACTAACACGACTTTCTTTTATATATATAGATGGAAACGTTTAGATGAATGTTTGTTTGAAGTTATCTCCGGAACGGTTCAACGGATCTTGATGAAAATTGGCACAGATGTAGAACATAGTCTGGAAGAACACATAGGGCTTACTTTTTACGTTTTTTTTAAATTCCGCGCGGACAGAGTCGCAGGCGATAGCTACTAGTGTGTAAAATTTAATTTTATGTATTATATTTAATCTAATATTTTAATTTATTGTATATAAAATATATTTTATAACATAATTAATAATTATTTTTAGAACAACATTATTAAAATAAAAAGTTATTTTAAAAACTAGACTCACTCAGTTTGCTGACATCGGGTACATCATCACTGAGGTCAATAAGAGCATCATCATCACCTGTCTTTGCTGAAATTAAATAAAAAAAAAATTAAAACAGTTAGAAATACTTTTTTTTAGATGTAACATAAATAATATTTGAAGACTTACATGCATCAGAACCAGGTACTCCCATGGCCGCACCCAAAATGGCGGACGGTGTCGCACCTCCTTTTGCCGCATTTCTGTTAACAAATTAGTTAATTAGTTAATATTACAAAAAACAAAGAAATATTCCATTCAAATTCTATCACAAGAGTGTTAGTGGCTCAGAGGTTAAGGTTAACTTGATTTGTAATCTGTAGATTCTGGGTTCGACTCCTGCCAGGGCTGGTGATAATGATGAGACCTGTTGTTGATGAAGCGCGAGTGTCGCAGCAGCAGGTTGTTGAGGCGGTCGTTGGCGAGCAGCAGGTCAGCAGTGAGGGGACTCTCCCCCGCCAGCCGCGCCACCAGCTCCACCAGCCGCTGCTGCATCGCGCGCAGCGTCTCCGCCAGCTCCTGGTACATGGATACAGATTATAAAGAGACCAGTTAAAAATACTATATATTATTTAGGGGGATAGGTAGAGGAAGCTACCCCGGTAACATGACAATGACGTGCTTCTGTGTTGTCAAATTGTTCGAAAGCACAAGGAAGTATATTTCAAAGTTGTGCAGAAGTTCAGTGTAGAGGACCTTGGGATCCTCACAGTCGCACTTGAAGATGCTCACCGAGATGGTTTTAGTGAGGAGAAATATTACATTACCCTGTATTTGCCCCAAATAGGAAAATAAGGGAATAAGGAATAATAATAGGAAATAAGGAAAATAATAATAATATATTTTTGAAGATTTCTCTCCCGCTACAAAAAAAAGGGAGCGCTCTCCACTAGAGAATTTAAAAATGTGAAATATATGTATGTTTGTCTGTTAGTGTACGTGTAGTTTACATGCGTATGTGATGACGTAGTACGCATACGCAAATGTCTATACATGGACAGGCTATGAAACGTGGTAATTTGTGCCTATTTGATTATCGCCATTTTGGCGCTGACGGTTGCGGTTAGTAGCGGTGGTGAGAATTCGAACTAACAATAGAGACGTCAATTTGAAATAAAGCAAATGTCATTTCAAAGAAATGACCTATAAATTGTATAGAGATGAGTGGTGTACTGACATTGAGCAACTCAACATCGCTGTCATGTTGCTGGTGGGGCGGCTGCGCTGTCAGCTCGTTCAGCATGTCACCCATCACCGACAGGTTGCCCTCCACCACCGACAAGTCGCCGCGCAGCTTGTTCATCTGACTCTCCGACAATGTCACCTGGAATTTACCTCACATTTTAAAACAAAAGTATAGTGACAGTACATTGAGAATAAGTAAAAAAGAGAACTATGAAAGAGAATAAAACTAAAAGAATACACTTTTTAAACAAATTTTCTGTTAGTTCTTAGTACGATCTAGATTTATATCTACAGTTGAATAATTCTATAATCCATGATAATTTCTTCATAGCCTTTTATGTGAATGTATATGACACTGCGAATTTACCGTAGCCATATTGTTCTCTTGCAGCTGTCTGGTTGGTGAGTGCTGCAGCGTTGCGGTGCGCTGTGGCGACCCTACTGGCTGTTCTACACCGTCAGGAACACTCTGGTAAGTATAAGACAAAAACTAACATATTTATATAATCTATAGACAGAAGGGACAAACAAATCATCAGCTCACTTTACGTCCCCACTGAGGGGATCGGAGCCTACCCTAAATTAGAGGTAACTAGGACATAGCAGTTTCTTTGCAGACATATAAAGATTACATCACAGTTTCCTTCACCGTAAGAACGTTGGATAATTGTATATATGTAAATCGAAAGTCGAAAAACACATTGGTACATGGCGGGTTTCAAACCCAAGGCGTGCAGATTACAAATCAAGAGCTTTAACCCCTGAGCCAACGACACACAAGCAAATGCTTCTCAGCAATGTTATAAAATAACAATAATGATTAAAATTGGTAAAAAATATTCGGTAAGATCTAAGACGTTAATTTCCAATCCTACAATATGTAAAATTACTACAATTTATAATGCTTTGTCTGCGATATTTGACTTTAGATGGGTTCCATTTTTTATTTTTTAACTATCGTAAAACATCAATATACATAAATCAATATTTATTCAAATATACTAACCCTTTGTGGCGTGAAAATAGGTGCCATCGCATCTAGATCCGTCATCGGGAACTCCACCCCTTTGGAGCGGAGCTCATTATAAATTTGCCCAACACCCTAGAAAAAATCATAAATTACCACTATATTGATCACAATTTTTATTCACGAGGAGTACCTACTTAATGTCGGGTTTATAAATAAAAGGTATAATAATAATTTTCCCGTACAAAAACTATGAGATATATTATAAGGGATGTAGTAATTTATTGGTAAAAACAGGGCCGGCGTTAGAAACGCCCAGGGCGCTGAACAGAAAGGGGCGCCCCAGGTCTGTGAATTACACAGACTCACATAATCCTGTCAACCACAAAAGAGGGCGACGTAGAAATCTCGTCCAAGCAGCTGCTAATTTTCTTTATTGGTCAACAATAAGGTTTGTGTTTGTGATTGAAAAAGTCAAAGCTTAAGTCGTAAAATAAAACAACATGAATCACATCTGATACGAAATACTGATAGAAAAATCTCAAGTTATCGCTATCAATCGGAACTTTTAACATTTTATACCAGTTGATTAGGATAAGATAAAATTATTCTTACTAATATAACAAATGCGAAAGTTTAGATGGATGGATGTTTGTTTGAAGGTATCTCTGTTACGGTTCAACGGATCTCGATGAAATTTGGCATAGATGTAAAACATAGTCTGGAAGAACGCATAGAACACATATTCGCGAGTCGCGAAAGACAGCTAGTAATACATAAAACTGTTAAGTTCTACATACTACGTTATTCATTTTAACGCAACGATTATCATTGGATTTTATTCCCGCGATCTACCCTAAGGGTACTAATAACTACTTAACAAATCTGTTTCGCAGCTACCTACACTCATTTTTCACTTAGTCCTATATTCATTGGCCGATCGCGCACGGCTAACAGTTCGGTGGTAAAAGGTACTAACTAGATGACTCTATATTATTATTTCGGTAGGTATAAACAATGCGTATCGCAAAACAATACGCATCATTGCATCAATTTTCTAAGATATTTTCCAATTGAAGTGAATATGTATTTAATAGATAGAAAAATAAATAATTAATAATATTGGATCACATTTAAATTAAGTTATTTTTAAAGAATGTTGCGACTGTTATTTAATGTCAAGGTCGTTGGGATACATTTAGAAATTTCTTCTTTACGAATTCGTAAATAGCGAAAATATGGCGCGAAAATCTAATATAACTCTATTAAATGTGACGCACAGTTCTCGTTATAATCGCCAGGAAAATTTATATCTTCTTGAAATAAAATATTCAGGCTATAAGCTTGCTATTCATACTAATATTAGAAATGCGAATTTTTAGATAGATGGATGGTTGGTTGTTACACGCTATCTCCAGAACGGCTCAACGCATTTCACTGAAATTTAGCATAGATGTAGGACATACGACTATAAATACATAGACTTGTTTTTTTTTAATTCCGCGCGGACGGAGTCACAGATTATTATTTAATTTGCGAGACAAATATTACGCCATAAGAACCTGATTTAAGGAAATAAATTACATATTAAAACTACATTCATATTAATTTGCGTAATAAATTTCAAGGTCATTGGATGATAAATAAAACAGGGCTGGATATTGTTTTCTTGTAAAGTAGGTGAATAAAAACGTAATTGGCTTACCGAAGCAGTATTGAAAATACCTTTGAAAACAATGTTGCTTTGAATTATAGTTTACGTATGATAAAGGAGGCGTGGTCGCGACAGTGGAAATGGAACACTTGAATGAAAATAAATTTGCGTTACAAGCGGCTAGTCGTGTGCGAATAAATTATTAGTGGAAATAAATTCTTACCTGTAATTCTGGTTGATTCTGGAATGCGTCCGCCCAGCACTGAATAAGACTTAACACTTTTTCTTGCACTACTGTAGGTGGATCGTTTTTAGGTCCAATAAGTTTTACCTGAAATAAAGTGTAAAGTAAAGGATTAATACAATATCTTTAAAAATAACTAAACAATCAATTAATTATTATCAACAATATAATTTAATAATATAAATCTGTTTAAGCTTGTGATTCACAATAACGTAAATGTACTTATTACAGTATTTAAAGTAACTTATTTGTTAGATAATCTTACTAGGATCGCGTTCGATTTTAGATATATCTGTAAAAATACTAGTCTAAGATCAACTTCGAGATATATTTATAACACGAAAATAATATTTAAATTTGCATAGATGATAGTTGTTTTGTTGAAAGTGACCATATTACATTTGTAGTTGTAAAGAATTTACACATGTGTGTGTGAATATTAGAGCCAATGAGAACGATCCATTTTGAGTTCCTACTAAAGAATGTCCTATAGAAAAATGTGTTGCCATCCCTCTTAATTTCTTTGAGAGAAACAAAGATAATAATATATGTAGCTAGTTACACACACAGGTACACATATAACTAATTATATGACAAAATGTATTTGTGAAAACTTCCACACAAACAACTATTACTACACTAAAATATCATTATTCAATACCAAAAACTTGTTTATAACTAAAATTTAAATAATAAAGTCTTTTTATAAGATTGATAAACAAACTGATCTAAAATAATGAATGTATTTATAAATATACTAGCCGTCGTCCATGACTGTATGTGCGGGATTAAAAAAAAATATAATTACCCTATGTGTTCCTTCAGACTATATTCTATATCTATGCCAAATTTCATCAAATTTATTGAACTATTCTCAAATGCCTTCAAAAAACATCCATCCATCTATCCATCTACACATTCACATTTATATTATTACTAAGATATATTTTTATATACTCTACCACTCTCCAGAAAAGTAGACTTGAGTTTATTCAATATAAACTTTACCTTCAAATAATTATCTAAATAATGCATTAAAGAACTTCTTTATAACGATGTTAAAGTCGTTATAATTATACATTCAATTAAAAATGATAAGATAATATACTAAAATATAAAAGAACTATTGATGTAGATGAGTCATATAATACTATCAAATCAAATCTTAAATGAGGTAGGCAGACAACCACAATACTCGTCAAACTAAATTAATAGCAAATGTTAGAAGGCCTAACTTAAAAAATTCTATATTAATCCTCTTTGGTTTATTGACATGAACATCCAAAAAAAAATTATATAAAAACTTTTTATTACAAGACTGAAGAAATGATCAACATGTAAATAAAACAATGTTTTAATAACACACTAGCTTTTACCCGTCCGTGCGGAATAAAAAAAATGCACACAAGATAAAAAAGTTCCTATGTCCATCTCCTAGTGCTAAGCTAGGTCCCCATCAATTTTCAGCTAAATCAGTTTGACCGATCTTGAGTTATAAATAGTGTAACTAACACAACTTTCTTTTATATATATAGATTTACATTCTCTGCTTAACATAATTTACAAGATATACAAGTCTTAAGTAACAAAAATTATGACTCCAAATAGTATAAAGTTATGCAGAGAAGTGTTACAATTTTAAACATGCATATATTGTTTGCTCACAGACAAAGTATACTGATTAGATTATAGTTGATAATTGTCATATCACAGCCATAGAGTAGTGAATAGAGGTGAAGAAACTCATAATCAGATAAACTTTGTAGTATAAAGACATTGTTAATACTATTATCTGCACCACCTGTCTATTTATTTTTATAACACTATTTACATTTCTGCAAATAGCTAACTATCAAGCAATTTATGTTAAGTTAAAACATTTTAGAAATGTAAATGCGAATGTCTCCATAGATGGATGGATGTTGATGAAATTTGTAGTGATCTTGATGAAATTTGGCAAAGATGTAGAACATAGTCTGGTAGACTACATAAGTTACTTATGAAGTTTTTTTTTCAATTCTGTATGGAAATAGTTGCAGGCAACAGCTAATTCCTTAGCAAATAAAATAACAATAAAAATTATAAGCATACTACAATACATAGGATATCAGAAAATGTTACATGAAGATGAAGAAATATTGGTTACAGTCAATGTGTTTATAATAATTAATAATGAATGAAGTAAATTTTAGTATCCAATTAACATTATATGTACAGTAGAATCTCGGTATCTCAAATGTCATAGGAAATGTAAAAAACTTAGACTTATTGATTCCTTGATTTAACAAGAAATTGTTTTTTTGGATTGCAATTTATTGAGTTTAAATATGTACTGAAATTCCTGTGCATGGAAATAGTCCCAAAGTCTAAAAATTAGAGGGACTGAGTATTTGGGGGTTCAATGGAAGGGAATGGCAGTGCAATTTATTTTAATTTAACAAGGTTTGAGGTATAGAGATTCAAATATATAAGTGTTAAATATGTTTTACTAGAGTCTTTCTAACATTATATTCATAATACTTACCAAGTCCGAAATAAATTCCTTGTTGCAGACTAAAACATGAAAAGGTTTTCCACAATTTTTCACACAGGTTTCTAGTACAGTCAGAGTATACATGACCACAGTATAGTTTCTTCCAGCACTTTGGGTCAGTCTTTTTCTAATGGCTTTGATTGCATCTTTTGGTCCATCTGCACTACTGTTAACTATATCACATATTTCCATATTTAGGGCCCAGTTTTCTGACGGTAGGGAGCCATCAGTTGCTTGTTCTGTAACGCAATGTTCATTGTAAACACAAAGGGTCATAATCATTAACATCACGGCGTCAAATGACAATTTTTTTACAAAGAATTATTACTTTAATTATACTAACCAGCAATTAATGCTCTTAACTACACATATTCGTGTGCAATGATGACATTATAGTAAAATGATATTGTAGTAAGAAGAAATTGTGCGCAACAAAAGATGAGAAAACCTACACGAATGAATAGAAAATATTACGAAACACTAATTAATTAAAGAAGTTACTAATTCATACGAACCTATTTTTTGACCAACCGGCGTAGCAAAAGGATTTCCTACTCCAAAAAAGGACATTTTGAGTATTTTCCAATATTTATCACAAAAGTCCTTCGATTTCACTTGTCACTACTATCAACGCAATTACGAAAATGTCACAATCAGAAACATCATTCGGTGACACACGGTGACATTAATTTCCCATTATACAAAAAACTGTTGCGTATTTCATAATGAGCATTTTTATGTTTACATATTGCTACTTAATTTTTTATAACTCTCTCCTTTCTTCCAAATAACAGCTTGCGATAATGTAATTATTTTCATTTTGTAGTCTTCCAAGTTAAGCAAATTTTTTTTCCTATGGCAATAATTTTTATTTTTTCGCGCATTAATTTAAAAATAGCAATGAAAGGTTTGCAAGTTTGTTTAAAAGTAAAATTTTATTAAGTGTATGCTTGGTCATTTATTATATGCTGTACTAAATATCTACGAATGGTAATGCTTAAAAAAATGAAAAATTCTGCTGTGATCCGTGAAAAAATATGACAAAAAACGATAACGTTGCCATGGATACATTGTATATTTTTCTGTGTGTTTCTAAGAAACGTGTTGTTTTCAGACTAAAGAGTACATTATTAGAAGACTTTTGAAGCTAAACTTTAAAAGTTAAATAGATAAGTTTCAAAGTTTATAATTATTTTATCAGTGTCAATCAAAAATTTGAAAGATGACTGAAAAGAAATCTTTGAATAGCCTCATTATTCATCCAGACATTGAACCCGGTGTTATAGATAATGCCATGCTGACACGATGCATTCTAGAATACGGTAAGCCTCAACTTTGTTCAAAAATGAACTAGATGGATTTATGGAGGCATTCTTCATTTCGTAGAGTACTCATCGGTTGTTGGTAATCACAGACTTTAAATGATAATTATCGAATTTGCCTGTGATATTCTATAGCTTCAACACAATATTAATAATATTTAAATACAGGGCCAACTGAAGAAGCGGGAAGACTATTCGCGGAAGAAGGTGTCCATTTAGACGAGGCAACAATAGTTCGACTTGAATTTCAAAACATTTTAAGAATAGATCATCTTTGGATGTTAAAATCACTTACAAAACTAACTTTAGCGCATAATTTGATTGAAAAAATAGAAAATCTTGAATTGTTAACAGGCCTAAATGAGTTAGATTTGTCTTTTAACAAAATAGAAAAAATTGAAAACTTGGATGCATTAGTAAATTTAGAAGTTTTGACTTTGTTTCACAATAAAATAAGGAAGCTAGAAAATTTAGACACGTTAACGAAACTACTCGTGTTTAGTATTGGAGACAATTTAATTGAGGATTATAAAGAGGTAAACGTAAAGTTACTTTTGTGTTTTAAAGAAATTATTTTTTTAAATTAATGTCTCATAAATGTTAATTTGTATAGATGGCGTATTTGAGAAGATTTCGGTTTCTCCGATCTGTAAGTTTCAAGGGTAACCCTTGCTGTGACGATCCTATGGCTTATCAATTTCTCAAGTCGGCGTTGACTAAAGTCACTTATTTGGATTACAAAATAATTACGGAGGAAGAAAGAGAAAGCGGTGTTGCTTTATTTAGGTTTGTGCAATTGATGTGTAAATTATACAGCATCCTTCATATCTAATAATTTTACGTTTTAATCATCATTATAAACCTTCTCCTCAAGAAACACAGTTTATTTATCTTTTTAAACTACGACCAGTGTTATAATTTCCCAGGCAATAGTTTATCTAATATGTAAGAATGAAAATTTAGTATGCGTTTTTCGGCAGGGGTTTGTTACGAAGGTTAGACGAAACCGATGAAAAAGCTGAAAAAGAAAGAATAGCTAAAGAGGAATACGAAGCAAAAGTCGAATTCTATGCGCTATCCTTTGTGGAATATCTCAGTGGTCCTGAATTACTGGACTCAATGTTCGAGAAGGATCCCGATGGTTCATTACTGCTTAAGCTCGGTGGCGAACTGTTGAATTTCTACGAAGAGTAATATTTCTATTTATAATGTACACTATAATTGTTTATGCACGATACATGAAACTTTTTTATAAATCAATTCTCAGGTATTTTTTAGCTCAATAATTCACCAATTAGGGTCTCCATCCTAAATTATGAGTGACTAGGGTCTCAGTCAATCACGTTAACACACTGCTATGAATTTCTTGATGAAAGTATAGTAGATAATTGTTCATTTTATATTAAAGCTACAAAGAACAATATGTGGAGACTATGGCAGGGTTAGTGGAGTACGCACAAAGCGCCTACAACGCGAGGCAGGTAGAAGTGAAGTTGTTCAGAGATCTGGTGGACAATGCACTCGCTGACAGCGTTAGTAAGAGTAAAGAGTAAGTTGTAAAACATTAATACATCGAATTTAAAATATTGTTATCTCTGTTTTTATAAAAGACGATGAGATGGAGGACAATATGTTTTTTTACATGTTTTACGGCAAGTGAAAACCCATGGTTATCCGACAAATCAAAATATAAATCCATTAGCAATAAAAATGCTAATGCAATGAACTGCTGTATAAAAAAAAATACCCAAATTCAGCTAAGGACTTTTAAAAATTATAGGATAGTAAAAAAGTTTGAAGAAAAGAAGGTAGGGCTCGTAAATCAAATGAACGAAGTAATCGCAAAGTTTATGACCAAGCAAGCGACACTGGAAGAATTGGAGCCTAACATTGTGGACCTCGGGGAGGCCTTCAATGACTCCTTGTACGAAATGTGGAAGAATCTGATGACTATAGAAATGCAGCTGTATGAACAATGTGAGGTACATAAAATTATTATATTAAATACACATATTAACTGCCCTAAAGGGAGTCCCTTAGTACCGATGTACCTTACACTAAAACCTAAAGTAACCATTAAAATTTTTCGACTATGGCAGTAATTTAGATATTGTCTACATACGCTTATAAAACATTGCTCAAGTTGTGTTAAAAGTTTGGTAGAATATTTATAAATCTTGAATACAATTGCTAGTACAGATTATCTAAAAAATGAGAAAGCTTGCTTCAGTATGCTTTGACAATAATTTGATTTTTTAGATGTCAGTCACATTAAATAATTCAATTCAATCAACAGAGATTCACCTTGAGAGTGTCTTGCCCTAAGCCTTGCGTTTCCCTTCTATGTCTTTAGTCTTTCTTTATGTATTCAGGAATCGCGCACGCAATTCGCAGTGAACCTGACAGAGATGATAACTAAACTTCTGGAGGTATCTCGCGGAGCGTTCGGGTCGTGGCGCGAAAGCGAGCTGGTGTGGTCGACGCGACAGAGCGACCACCTCTCTAAGCTTGTCGGTAATAAAGTGTTGTTAGGTGATGCAACGCCGGAACTGTTTGAGGTAACTTCTTTCGGTCGACTATTGGTAGTCAGATCCGTTGATAGCCATTGCATGAATGGGTTCGGTTCTCCCGTGTAAGTCTAACAGAGAATTTCACGGAGGACATAGAAAATCATATGGTTGTTTTGCTACGTGTATGATAACTGATATCTCAATAAAGCGATGAAACATAATCCTGATTGCATAGTTTTCATTAATTAATTCATTGTCATAGTTAGTTTCTACGCATACGCATTCAATATAATTGTCAGGTGATGATGGATCGAGAAACGATGATGAACCTTGTGGCTCAATCGTCTGACAATCATCTGCGATTTATTGATGCTCGTGAGGACCTGTTGATGACGCGGGCCAATAACTGGCGTGATCACCTTGTAACCGGTACTAATGAGTAAGTAAACAACAGATAAGGTTATATTAGAAAGTGGAAGGAGGAGTAATGGAATATTTAATATGTGTTTTTGGATTTTTTAAGCTGGCATTATACGTTTTCTTCCTCAGGTATCAACTAGGGTTAGGGGGACTGTTTATTGCTAGTTATAGTTACGATAGCCTCATAATAATGATACAAAAATGAACTTAATTTATGTTTTTACAGCAATGAAATAAAAAGGAATAGAGATAGAATACTGGAGATTAATTACTTCATCGACAATCAGAGAGAGGCGTGGACCGACATGCAGATGAGTATGACAGAGGCTGTGGACCCCGAGGCGGCGGCTCTACTCGGAGATGATTACTAATAATAAATTAAATATACAAGTTAGTTATTCTTCTTACTTTTTATACAGTACTTCTGAAGAAAAACTACAAAAAAATAATAATCTAAAGGAAACAATATGATAAATTTACTCATTTACTTTTTTTTTCTTATTTTTAAGTTTTTCAACATAATCGCTCAAATTATCTTGCACTGATGGGTCCATGACTATATCGACGAACATTCTAATGTCCTCTTCACGTTGTTCTCGTAGTATTTTTATAGGAGTTTGTCGCATTCTTTGTTTAGTTAAAGCTCTCGCCCGTAGAGGAATTTTATCAAATTTTCTGATGTATTGTTTACATCTTTTTATAGCATCTTCCTTGTTTGATGCTATTTCGTCTATAAGACCGATCTGTGAAACAGATTTTAGTTTCTTTCATTAATACTGTAGCTTCGACTTTTTTTTTTGTTGAGAAAGTGGTAACCTTAAGACGTGGATGCTTGGATAAGAGATGGATTGTATGGAGAGTAAGAGTGATGACTGAAATGATGGATAATAATTGTTTTTTTTAATCCCACATAATGTAGGAACATTGATGGTGAGACTGAAGTCTTGCATTCCCACCTTCGTAGTTCTTCGTAGTTCCTTGCGTTAAAATACGAGTATATCGTTGTCCTAGTTATTTCAAAACGAATTAGAGGGACGACGATATGCTCTCATAAAAGTGGTTCCACAATCAAACTTACCTGTAGAGCTTCATCCACGTTGAACAACTTGGCAGTTGTCAACGCTGTTTCAGCTTGTTTCATTGGTATGACTTGGTACATCACTGCTTGAATCCATGGCGTGGTTATGATACCTAGAGCTGCCTCGTTCAAACCTATCTTGTAATTACCGTTCACTATGGCACGGTACTCGCACGCTAGAGAGAGAAGACAACCAGCTGCGGGTGCATGGCCCTGCAATTTAAGGAATTACAAAAAAGTGTACAACATTTGGCGTATATCCAGGATTAGGGATGAAAGGTTTGTCATATACATTAATACTAAGAGGTTCGAGGCAACCCTGAAAGGGGTAATAGTCGGTAGGACAACCACACTGGCTCATTGCGGTTTGATTCACATCTTTGAATTTTTTGCACAGATATGTGGACGGTTCAATTGTGGTGTTTTCCAACCGTAAAAAAAGCAGTGCTAATTAAATAAATTATGTCTAAATATTATAAAAAGAGTAACTTACATTAACAGCTGCTGCAGTAGCGAAGTCTAAGCTGAGAACTTTTGTAAATAAATCTTGAACATTGCTCCAGAAGTTTTCTAGTCTCTGTAAATCTGGTTTATTAAATTCGTTTATATCTAGCCCTGCGGAAAATATATTAGGTATTGCCTGAAAGAATACACACATCTTACTAATATTATAAATAAGAATGTTTAAAAAAGAATGATAGATACGGATGTTTGTTAGAAGGTATCTCCAGAACGGCTGCTTGAATAAGATGTAGTACATAGTCTGGTAGAACACATTAACTACTAATTTTGTTTTTTTTCTTTTTACTTTTGCGCGGGCGGAGTCGCGGGCGATAGCTAGTAAAGCATATGACAATAACATGTATTTATGTGTTTACATTGTAAACACAACATGTTGAGCGCAAAGTTCGCAACTGACTTAGTCAGAAATTCAAATGCAAAAATTGTATTAATTCAGTTTTACATTATGAAAAGTACAAAGCACAATAAGTTCCTAATAATAAGATTTTAATTTAAGTTGTAATTATGTATTATATTATATAATGAATTTCGAAGTATACTATTTTATAGTTGGTAAACTTAAATTTGTCATAACTTACGGATGTAAAAACAACGCCTTTGACTTTCTGTTTCGAGATTTCATTCAGCGAATTGGTAATTTCATGTAAATATTCCAAATTGAATGTGTTGGCCGGTGGACGTTGCATGGTTAAAGTGGCTATACCTTCATCGTCCACTGTTAAGTCTACCAATGGTGTTTGTGTGGTATAGGACCTCGTAAGAGGCGACCATAACTTTCTATACTTTAAAAATCTTCGTATTAAACACATCCTAGAATTAATGTAAACATTTTAAAAGTAAGATATAAAATTAATGAACTAATTCGAAAATCGCATTACAATTTGAACCATCTTAAAAAATAGGAGAACTTTCTACCTCGATTTAAAGTGTAAGACAGCGGTACGAAGTCTGGGTTGGGACTGCTTGCACATATTTTTATTATAGAAATATTAATCTTATACTTATCATAATTTTATCAGACTAATTGTATTGTTATATCAGTTTTATGAAGGAGATAATATATTTTTGAACCAGTGTTGTTGCAGTGAAATGCCACGGTTATTCTACCCTGCAGGGGTGGACCCCTGGAGCAGAGTCACACTGTATCTCGCACAGGAGTGAGGGACACACAGTCGAATATTTTGTTAAAATAAAACAAACATACATTCGTACTTACTTTTTTGTTGTTAAGTCACTAAAAATGATCTTCACATTTAGATGTTATTAACTACGATATCATTTATTTTATCTATCAATTTAATGGAAAATCATTACGAAAATCACATTATTATAAATTTTATATTACAATCTTTGAATATAATGAATACGAGTTCCGACAAGTTGCCGAAAAAACTAAATTATCGTTGATAATATAAACGACCTTGAAGTGTGGCATTGGCGCCTCCTCTTTGTATTTAATTTGGTCAACGATGAAATGAGAATGTTTTTTGCTAATTGCTCAATAGATGGCAGTTTAATCACTAGACCATTAAATCGAATTACATCTTTTAGGGCATCTTTGTTTAAGATGTAACTTCATTCGTGGGAGGGGTCGCAATGAGCCTACGCTTTAATTAACAATACACATTGTTATGTGTAATTTTATTGCTTTTCTGGTAATATTTTTCAATCTATATATATAAAAGAAAGTCGTGTTAGTTACACTATTTCTAACTCAAGATCGGTCGAACTGATTTAGCTGAAAATTGATGGGGAGGTAGCTTAGAACTAGGAGACGGACATAGGAACTTTTTTTTTCTTATGTGCATTTCTTTTTATTCCGCGCGGACTGAGTCGCGGGCGACAGCTAGTAAATAATATTTTGCATAGATGTTATTTCGGAGATAAAGCGATGTGGCGATTGGGTATAGCACCTAGAGATACAAGAAAAGAAAAAAAACTAATATAAAAGTTATTTATTTAGATCATACAACATTAAAAATCTTTTAAAAACTATACCTATAATTGAAAAAGTTTATATAAACATCTACCTATAACCTAAAAACACATATTTATAAAAAACTTAGATATAATTTATTCTATTTGGCAGCTTTCTGCTTCAATGCTTGTATGTACATTTCTAAACCTTGTTGGATTACAGGGTTTTTCAGAAAACCTAGGAACTCTTCAAGATCTTGTTGTCTATTCTTCTGTAATCTTGCCAAAGGTGCTTGTCGTATCTTCTGTTTGGTGACAGCTCGTGCTAGAGGAGGGATTTTGTCGAATTTCTTTATAAATTGTTTACATTTCTCGATGGCATCTGCTTTGTCTGTTGCCGCTTCATCTATTAGACCAACCTGTATACAAATTAAAATAATAACAATGACAAAAGCTATTTTCCTTTCCCATTGTAAACTGGGAAACGTGGCTCTAATCTAGCATTAAAATATTTAAGGAAATTAAATCGATTATAATATCGGAAGGTATGAGAAATAATTTTAGGAAGTAGTTAACGTAAGTAGTAGTAAACGTTGAAAGATAGCTAATGTGTAAATACATTGAAATTCCAAATATTTGCAGGGAATTTTTTTTGTCACAGGAAACTATTTTTATGCCTATAATATTTATTCATATAATATTATGCAACAACAGACAAGTCTAACCTTAAGCGCTTCTTCCACTGAGAACATTTTAGCAGTAGTTAATGCATATTCCGCTTGTCTTATTGGTATTGTATGACACATTGTATCCATAAACCAAGTGGGAGCAACAATACCTAGGGCTGTCTCATTCAGGCCTATAGCATACTTACCACTCACCATAGCCCTGTATTCACATGACATTGATAACAGACAACCCCCAGCAGGTGCATGGCCCTATAATAAATAAATAAACATCTATATATATATAAGAAAGTCGTGTTAGTTACACTATTTATAACTCAAGAACGGCGAATCGATTTGATTGAAAATTGGTGGGCAGGTAGCTTTGAACCAGGAAAAGGACATAGGATAATTTTTACCCCGTTTTCTATTTTTTATTCCGCGCCGACAGAGTCGCGGGTAAAAGCTAGTTATTAATAAATAATAAAACATATAATAAATAAATAAGCTAGAGACCTAGGGCCAAAAACAGGTCTGGCATTAGGGTTAGGGCGTACTTGGGTGAGCGCTCAGGGCAACAGTAAGGAGTGCCACATGTCTGCGAATTACCCAGTCTCACATAACCTTGTCAAACCCCCACAAAATCATGGTAAAAAAGAGAGTGTCGTAGTAATTTCGCACAGAGCGCTTGTAGAGATAAAACTGTTACCTGTCAAAAGTTTTAACTCAATATATCCCAATATCAAAGTAGCATTTACCTGACTTTTAAGTGATTTTTTATTAGAACAGCCAGATACTATTAGAGCAAATTGTTAACTATGTACAATTTAAGGCAAATGCTAACTGCTACATCAGTTTAGACCGTTTAAAGATGTCTGTGACCTTTATAAATATTAATGAAATAGTGTTTTTTATAGTACTTAATTCAATCTTCCTGTACTCAGTTTTTACTCCAGTAATTATGAGAAATTATTTGCACATGGGAATATAAAAAACATGCATATTTTATATTAAATTGAATAGTTTTTAAATTATAATTTACAGCAAGAAACTATTCTTGTAGATATTTAAATATGCTTTGAACTAAAGTTAGTTTTCTAGCAATGTTGTAACTCTAGTTTTAAAGTATGAAAAAATATATATTTTTACTCACATTAATAGCAGCAGCAGTTATAAAATTGGAGCCAAATAATTTTAACCAGACATCTTGTAGTGTTGTCCAAAATTGCTCTGCCCTTTTTAAATCAGGTTTATACATTTCCATTATGTCCAAACCAGCCGAAAATACTGTTGGTGAGGACTGAAAATTATAATATCAACTAAAATAATGTGAATTGTAATTAATACTATCAATATTTTTATCACAGACAGTAAATTGAAAATAAAATTGATTGCTAGACAAACAGATAGTTGAATTTCTAAATATTATACTAACTGGCTTTATTGAAGATTTTTTTTTAAACATTTCACAACTTCACAAGTTAGTCCTCAGATTAATTATTCAGTAAGTTTTTGTGTAAACATACAAAAATGTAGTGTTCAATACTTACAGAAGTAAGGATCATTGCCTTAGTTTTATTTTTTGCTACTTCATCCAGTGATTTACTCATTTCTTGTAGAAGTTCTAGGTTTAAACTATTTACAGGCGGCCTGTTCATAGTTAACACAGCTATACCATCTTTATCCACGGACAAATCAACTAAAGGTCCACTCTGTGATGCCATGGTCCTAATGTTAGGGACCAAAACCTTCCCAGTGTTTACTAAATGTCTTGCAAAAAGCATCCTGCAGAGAAAAATTAATAAAATTTTAATGATAGTATATAGTTTTTTTTTTAATTTATAAATGATACTATGTATTTTTATTATTTGACTTTGTAATCTTATTGATATAAAAACTTTCATACTTTGTATAAGCAGATATATATTTAATTAATCAATAAAAAACATTAATTAAAAAAAAATAAAAAATCCTACTTTTAGTAGGTACGCGGAAGAATATTTACTATTTGGCATTGAATTTTTAATTTGAATTAATAATTTACTAATTAAACCTAAAATTAAAACGTTCACTGTGGGGTTAAAATATAGTATTAATAATAAGTTAAAGTTCTAATACCTGAAAGTGAAAACTTTCGTTTGACCTTTGTACCTTGATAGTAAATATAAGTTTTTATTGTCGATGCAATAGCAACAGGAAATGTCAATAGATAGAGATACGAAGTGTTATTTCGTATCGGGATAGCGACTTTTAGCATTAAAATAGTGAAGCGAGTTACGATTAGTATTTTATAGCTGTTTTTCTCATGATTAAAGTATATCGCATTACCAATAGCTTATTGGCATTGATAGCTGTTGTAATTCGCAATCTAATCAGTTAGATAAAAGTTTAAAAAATTACGAGGTATTTAAATCTGATATTACCTACCAATTACCCATTGAATTGACTGGTCACACTGACTTGACTATTTAATTTTGACATTAAATGAACGTCATTGTCAACTTTGTTACAAATATTTCGAAAAATATAAGGTTGAAAACAAATATGTTTAGCACAAGTGTATAATTAATTTAAGTTTGTTTAACGAAATATTTTCTTTTATAATGTCGCTAGAACAAACTGCTTGCGATGGTAAGTTGGATTCGTGATTGTAATTTTGTATTGTTATCTATCATTTCGTATAAGACTTAGAGTTTCACACTAACACACGAATATTAGCTTTTCTATCTGAAATAACTAAAACTTGTATTACATTTATTTTTATCAATATTACTAACACCTACATTCACATAAATGATTGATGTGTTAGATGCTCTTACAGACTTGAAGGCGTTTGAACGTCGACTAACAGAAGTTATAGCATGTCTTCAACCTGCCACTATGAGATGGAGAAGTAAGTAACAACATATATATTTAATTGCCTATATTATTACAAATTGCGATTGAGGACTACCATTTTCACTTCTATAGTAGGATTTTGAAGCTCACAAATGATCAGACAGCGAGAAAATGTCAAATAAATTATTAATATAGAAAAAAATATACCAAACTGAGATTGTACTTCAAGATATTCACTTATAAACTTCAGTGTACCATGCTAATTCAAAAATAACTAAACATATTCAACAAATAATGCCTTATATAACTTCATGATTTTTTTCTTGAACATAATTACAATTGTTTTTATCTTCATCTTTGTAAGTTATGTTTCCACAGATTTTTATTATCACAAAAAATTGTTCTCTGTAATTTTATTTAAATATCTAGACGCTATCTTTTAGTTTGAATTTTCTGGAATGGAAGTCTACTATGCAAATAAAATTGTCTAAATTATTAATTGCATATCTTAATCAATAAATTTACTTTTACTATTTTTATTTACCAATATTAGAAATGCAAATGGTAAGATGGATGGATGTAAGAAGGTATCTCTAAAACAACTAATTAAATCTCAATTTTTTTCAAGTTTTATTAATGCCATGTGGACAAAGACTCGCGAAAATATTAGTCATAAATATATAAATACATAGCAATTTACTTGTTTTCACTTGAGTAGATAGAAACATTAAAAGAACTTGACTTATTGGTTAGCTTTCTATTTGTGACTATCTTTTCTATTTGTCCATCACTTTTTGTATTTATCTGTTCAGAAATATTCTGTAACCACATTTAATTTTTACAATATTCCTGTGAGGTTAAAGAAATTATATATAGTTATATGTCAATTCCTTAATCTTATTTCAGTTTTGTTAGCGGTTGTGTCTATCTGCACGGCAATAGCCGCATGGCACTGGCTGACAGATCCTCTAACACCAGTGGTGTCTCTGACACAGTCGCTGTGGAACCATCCTTTCTTTGCGTTCACATCTACTTTCTTAGGTGACTATCTTTTTATTAATTATTTTTAAAAATCACCATTTTAGTATTAGTAAGTCTATAAACATCAAAGCATGTGTAGACTTCATTTTTGTCATGTTTTCAATCAATTAACAATATCGATTATCAAATTCCAATAAATTTTTTCATATAATTTAAAGTTAACTTGCACATTGATTTAGTGATGTCGATTATGTAAAGTTTTTAAGCACGGATTTTAAGTTACTTTTGTTTATAGAATTTAGGCTTTTATTTAGTGTAAAGTTTCTTACATTAGCACACTATTTCTTTTGACTTACTATAGCAGAGTTTCAATAATTTTTGTATTATTTCCAGTACTGCTGTTCATGTTGGGCGTGCATAGGAAGGTGATAGCGCCCAGTATAATAACGGCTCGCACTCGTTCCGTTTTAAATGATTTCAACATGTCCTGTGATGAAACTGGCAAGTTAATTCTAAAGCCGAGACCTGCTAATAATTAATTGGCAATCGTAACAAAGTTTTGTAAATATTATCTAAGTATTAAATATTTTGTAAATTTATTAAATAAATAAAACACAATTTATTAGAGATACTAATTAAAGTTTTATTATTTTATAACTTTGGTGTATTTATTATATACAATAAATAAAATTATAACATACAATAGGTCATTTGTATGGCCTATAACCGAAGATGTTATTAAATATTGGTAAATTATATAGGATTAACATTTCTTTTTCTATTGGAAGTAAATTTTTTAGTTAAAAAAAGTACACAAAATTTTACTATAATACTTTTTAAAGTAGTATACACTTAGGAAAACATCTAAAATTTATTTAAATGCAAATGCGTAGTTAAATACATCAGATAAACTGATTATTTTTAGCTGTTAGGTGCAGCTGGTGTCAACTGTCTAGTTCAAATTGTCACATTTTCACAACAGATGTTAGAAATTCAACACTTTTTTAACGTCAATTTTAAACCAAAATATGTGATATTAACCCAAGTGTATACTTTAAATATACTTTTATAATATAATAAATGAATCTAATAATTGTGCTTGACTAATATTGACTACAAGTAACTTTTTTAACGCATTCTAAATCGCTACAATTATAAAGCCAAAGTTTCTCTAGTGTATTATCACTTTCGTCCATTTAAACATAATTTTAGACTCGGCTTGGAGTGTATAATCCAAATACCATTCATTATTTTTTTTAATGTTGTTTATAAAAATAGACATGTCTTTGGGCAGTGTTGGGTTTCGGATTTAATTATTACAATTCATTATTTATTACATTTAGTTTTTATAACGCAAGATGGCAACTCAGAAATATTCCATGCATATTTACGTTCCATTTCACCAATTAATTTAACAAGTTTTTAAAAATATTTCTGTGTTTTTAATCAAATCAACCATTTGATCTTAAACTGTTAATATAATAATTGGGTATTAAATTACGATTCGTAAAAATTATATTTTTTGCATGTAATGGAATATTTCGGAACTGTCAAATCATTACATTAATCCGAGTTTAATATCTAATCGTATGTAAATGCAACTTGGAGAATAATTAGTAGAGATTGACAATGAAATCAACAGCCATTGTTAAAATTATGAAGATACATCAACAAGATTAAAATTACCTAATCTACAAAATAACCTATAATTTTGTGCCAACTGTGCAATTGATACATTTTCTAACCATACTAAATTCACTAAAAAGATACATTAAACATCTAAACACTAATGATTCATTGTGCAAAAGTGTATGAAAACGACAATCAAATTCGAATATTCATAGGAGAAATAGAATTTTTATAAATAAATTTAATAACTTTTTCGAAAGTTCTAGAAGCGGACAGATTATAAAGGAACAAAAAAATCTCAACAAATTTATATTGAAGAGTTCTGTATTCGATCTGCTTAATATTAATTTTCTAAAAATGGAAAACAAAACTAAAAAATGAATCAATTAAAAAAGATTGTTTTCGTTTCACTTTGTGCGCATGAAGCGGCTGTTTCTAAGTTAACCACTAATTTATTAACTTACTTCAATATTAAATAACTCATATATCATATAACATTATTATCTATCAATTATTATTATAACTTTTAAATTATACATAGTTAATAATAAAACATTATATAAAAATTCCATTCAAAATCACAATAATATGTCGAAGGCAGTGGTACAATCATGCACAAATGTAAAATGTAACAAGTCAATATTCAATGTATCGAAAGGATTTTAATTTATATTATATTCAATTTGGTATATTTTAAGCCTCATTAAAAAACACAAATACTTTTGATTGAGTTTAAAGATTAAGATGTTATCACTTTTTTTAAACTTTTTTGGAACAAATAGTGATACTAAAGTTTTCACATATGTGTCATAATAATGCCATAATAGGGCAACAATAACATGACACAATTGTCTACTTAATTAATACATTAACAATTGTGAAATATTTGAATATGAACAAAGTTAAATGACATTTATTTAATCAAGGATATAGATCAGTTTCTCCCAAAATGGGCGATAACGCCCCCTTGGGGGCGTTTGAAACCTAGGAGGGGGCAATAAGGGGCCCAAAAAACGGGGGGCATTGAAATTAATTAAAGTAATGAAATTGTGGTTTTTAAGTTTTAGGACTGAATAAAACTTAGGGGGCTCTGAAATATAATTGATTTTCAAAGGGGGCGGTGAAAGAAATAAGTTTGACAATCACTGATATAGACCGATAAGTCACAGTAAATTATAACAGCTTTCTAGTGCCCCTTATCAATGTTTAAAAGTGTTAGGACGTCCTTTTATTGAAGCTATCTTGTCTTTTTTACTTTACAGAACTAACCGCAATAATAAGCGCTTTTTCCACCAGATATCCTTGTTTGACTATATGCATTTAATAAAGATAGAGTCGTGCATGAATATAGATTAAAAAAGTGTATGAAAATTATACAACAATATAGAGAATTTGAATTAACAATAAGTGAAAATTATTAATTATTAAAGAAGTTAATGCAGAATAATAATCTCGTGTTCTAAAATTGTAACTAACAATAAACTTCTGTTAATTTTGTCTTAACAAAGACTCGTCAGAAGCATTATAGTTCATATTTAGATATAATAATAGTTAATAATACTTCTAGATTATTATTTCTTAATCGTCTCTTAGGATTTAATAGGTTAACACTAGCTTATAATTTGCGATTTGACTCGTTGATTGTGTGTTTTTTCATACATACACATTTCTTAACCTTGCACACGAGTGGGGGGAAAGGGAAAGATTTCTCATAAATAAACGTATGCAGGGAAAAAGATTTTGCTTTTAAAGCGGCCTCGTATCATAAATATAATCTATATGTATTGAATTCTATAAACTTTATATAATTATTTTCAACATATTTTAGTTTTCCTATCTATAGTAGTTAACACAATGTAAGTTGTGACAATGTACTAAGTTACGACTACCCACAGAAACTTACAATTTTGGAACAACATTTAAATATGACCAACCTTAATGGTTATAAATAATTAGAAGAATACGACAGACTGGGTGGTTCCATCCACAATATTTTGATGGTTGGTAATACTTAACCGTGCAGTTTTCGCGAAATTTTCTGCATCGCACAGCCGCGTTGTAGAATGGTCTCTTATCGGCGGTATTTAAAAACCGTTACGACTTAGGGTCCTTCAAAAGCGAGCCTATCTTTTTCTCAAAGGTCGACAACTTTGCAGTTCCTCTGGTATTGCGGATGTCCATGAGCGTCGATGTGTTCCAAAAAATGTAATACTATTTTTTCGAAAGCAGTTGAAATTTTTAATTTGAAACTCAACATTAATAATTTATGTATTGTATTGACTTACATTGTGCTATATATTTACAATCAATTCTTTACATCAATCTCACAAAATCACTTACACATACTCAATGGATGAAATGTAAGTTAATATTAAATTTAACATGTTTCTCAACAGTGGAAACCGACTTTAAAACGGTTCTGGAACTAAGGAAAGTATTCTAATAGTATTTTGGTAGGAAAACGTTTGTATTAATGTCTTTATTTTCTAGAATATCCTATTTCTATTTGTAATTTAACTAAGCGTTGCTGTTTATTGTAAACCAAACGTTGATATTGCAGTATCGGAACATTTACATGACATTTTATAATTTTTTTTTCTCTTTCTGAAAATACTGTGACATGTTTTTATGTGATTTTTTTTTATCAGTGCGAATTCACGGCAAGGGATCAGCTTTCTGTGTGTAAATTTTTTTTCATTAAATTTTCCACATTCGCTCTTCTTTCTACAAACTTATTTGTATTGCTTTATTTTTTAACTGATATTTAGGTCTAATAGAAAGTCTAATAAATTCTGATTCTTTTGAGGAGTTTTTTTTAGTTATGTTCTATTTTAGGAACTCGCGAATGTTTATATAACAATGATCTCTCATCTACAGAGATTTTTGTTAAATAGTCTGTAATTTTTAAAGCAGAAGAATCCACATGTTCTCTAAATGAAGGTTCAGTTATAAATTGATCTACAATAAACAGGCCCGTCTAAGAGCAACGGAAAATGGCGACGAGAAATCCCCACAGGTTATTGTCAAATCAGTCCCCACAGCAACATGCAAGGCTTGAATGGTGTCCTCACGCCGCTAGCAGGGCCCTGATGTTCTTCGGCGTCGACTGATGGTTGAGATGCTTAGTCGTGTACCGAAGTGCATTCAGCAAAGGCTCTGCTTTCGCCGGTGGTTGCTGCTGAAGGAATTTGACGCAGCCTTTGACGTCAACGGATGAGGAGCGACAGAAAGCCCCTGAAGGATGCACCCAGTCGTACAGGATTATAAGACCTACCATAACACGGAGGACGAGCAGTGATGTCTCTTCACGACTGAACTGAGCGACCAGTTTTCTGAAAATGAGAATTAGGTGTTTTAGTATAAATTACTAATCATCAAAGTCGTGTATTTATTTTGGGATGGGTATAACTTATCAATGACCAAAGTATATTAAAAAAAAAAAAACGAGTATACAAATCTATATATATAAAAGAAAGTCGTGTTAGCTACACTATTTATAACTCAAGAACGGTTGAATCGATTTGACTGAAAATTGGTGGGCAGGTAGCTTAGTACCAGGAAACGGACATAGGATAATTTTTACCCCGTTTTCTATCTTTTATTCCGCGCGGAGGGAGTCGCGGGTAAAAGCTAGTTAGAAATAAAAGAAGAAAGAGTCCTTATCCCCTTTCTATCCCTTCCTCTTTTCCTTTTAAAACAACTTCCAGAAAAGTATTTAGTTGTTGCCAGTAGTGTCCTAGGATCAGGGTAAATATGACTTTAAATTGTGATAACTCTCCGCAAGTTAACTAGTGTTAACTTTTCGTTTTCACTGTTGTCTTGTAAATAATATCAAAAATGCATAGGTTTAACAACTTCGCACTTTGTTTGCAGAATGAAATCGTCTATTCCGTTTGTATGCGTCTCACGGTTTGGAATACAGTTACAAATTCACGGAATACGCAATAGGTTACTATATATTTAGGTACGTTGACATACATTTCTCCTAACCCTAATCAGGTCTCCATATCGCTTCCGTTTTATAAATTCCATTGATATAAAGAAATTATTGTTCATGTTACTACAACGTACATAATATTGAAAAGTGATTGAAGAAGAGACCGTATTAGTAGAGATTGTAGTAATTACTTATTAATTTTTTCATAAAATTATTTATAGGCAATCTGGATTCATAATTGAAATTTAGAAGGTCTGAATATCGTAATATGATTTATGTTTCTATAAGTAAGGTTAGTCACATTCCTCGCTGTTAATACAAAACACATTTGCCAAGGTGCGTAATAAAAGGCATCCTGCGCATATTGTTAGTGGGAACGCGGAAGTTTTAGATAGTCTATGTTATGTTTAGCCAAACATCGAGCGAGATTTATGGCACAATAAAACTGGTGTACACACGGATGTATATTCGGGTCGCCAGATTCCCGGCAGGGTAGCCATATCGGCCTAAAAAATAGAGAATATTTGGGTTAATTCCGAACCCACTGTTTGAACATGACAAAACTAAGACTGCATATATTTTTTCTAGTAATATTCAGGTTACACTAACATATAGCTAGCATTGCGCTAATCGATCTTTGGTAGGTTTAATTCTTTGTCTGTACTTGGTCTGTTACTTGGCGAACCTAATGACAGCTTATGCCGCTTCGTATTTCTACCATTGTTCTATCTATTAGTAAAGAAAACAAGCTTGACGTGTTGCTAGTTACATCATTTGGTTTCATAAACTAAACCGAACCATTACACACGATAGCGAGCATCATAAAATTTATCAGGTTTCAATTTTCATGCGCGAAGATAAGGTAATATGACAATAACATGACATCTCGCTCGTGACGTGTTTATCGGGTAAATATTTTCTAACATTATTTGAATCATAAAAATGTTTTTAAAAATGCAACACAACTATAAGTATAACATAAATTTTGTTTTAATAATTCTCCATTGGATAAATATTATTTAAACTTTCATAAGATGTCCTGGAGACGCTTGAAAAATTAACATTTTCATCTCTACCACGTCTTTTGGTTCCGGGCTGAAGTATTTTAATCTTTATTATTTTGAGAATAAGACTCATATTCCCTGTTGGTAATTGAATAAAGATTTCTACATATAATACAAATAACACGGGTCAAATGAATCACACGATACAAGTGGCATTAAATTGAGTAAGCGATCTCCTTGTCCTATATAAATATTATTCAATAATACTGTATGTCCGTGTGACTGGACGTTATTTTTGTGAAATAAATATAAATTAATAAATATAAAAGTGTGCTATTATATATAACAGTGAATTATTAAAAAATAAACTTATGTTTTTTGTTAAAAAATTCCGTCTTACTACTACACATTCGGCATCGATATAGAGCATATTCTAGAAGAACACATAGGCTACTAACAAAGTTTATTTTTAATTTCACGCTTACGGAATCACGGGCGACAGCTATTATGTCATAAAAATGACCCTTAGGTAATTTTCTATGTGATCGATCATTGCCACTTCAGAAACACATTGCCAAATTCGTATCCCGCAAGGCGAGGCTATCAACGAATCGATTTTCTGTCGCAGTATAATTGCTCACGTTCCCACTTCCTGCCCTGTGTAAATCAACTTCGTGCTTGCTTCATAGTGTTGTAAAACTTTCCTATGATCGTATAAACATCCGCAATACAATATCTATATGAAGGAATATTTAACTATCAAAGCACAGTCTATATTACTACTTGTTTGGTTTAATTTTACACAAACATGACCAGCAATTGTTCAAGCAAAAACTATTAAAGTATATTTTGATGTGCAACATTAGAACGTGAAAATAAACAAAATACGTACAACTCTTTAGACTGCATATGGACATAATTTCCAAACAACTTCACTTATAAGTCAGATTAAAGAAAAAAATATAGGTGTTTTTACCTGTAAATATTTATCGTAATAGATAAATACATTTCATGAGAAAAAGTACTCACTGTCCAAAGTTTTGCATTACGTTTGCGTCATCTAATATATAAAATTCTCGTGTCACAGTTTTCGTTCCCGTACTCCTCCGAAACGGCTTGACCGATTCTCATGAAATTTTGTGAGCATATTCAGTAGGTCTGAGAATCGGCCAACATCTATTTTTAATTTTTTTTTTAACTGCACGCGGACGGAGTCGCGGGCGACAGCTAGTATCAGTATAACAGCACCCAAAGTGGAGGCCATTTTTTATCAATTCCCGAGTCCTTTGATTCAGTAATACGATTCATTTAGAATGGCGGTCGTTGTCATTCGAGGCGTACGGTCCATTGTCACTTTCAATGTTGGAGCGAACGGCTCGTGTATCATCGAACGGCTTGATAAGGAAGTCGCGGACGTCAATACATGGTGACCAAGCTGTTGCTTGTAGTAACGGATTTGTCCCTAATACGATTTTGTGGATTGCTATGATAAGATGATCCTGACGGTAACAAGTCTAGTGTTATTGGAGTGATGAGTTCCTTAAAACTTATACATGTACAGTCTAGGACGTTTATTTCGTACCCACAAAAATTTCATTAGACCCTCACATTGCATTTAGATTGAAAACATACAGATCTAACAGTGAGAGAGAACTACTCTCGCTCGAAGTGTGAAGTGAACTTATTTGTTTGAATGAGATTCGCTGCTCTAGCTATATTCATTGGAGTTTAATTTTTAAAATTAAAGTACTTTTTTCTCTTCTACTGTGGAAGCTGTCGTTGTATGTTTTACATACGACACTCGTTTCAAAGTAAAATAAGAATTTGCAAGATATTTTATCGTCGGCAATATTGAAATTCTGCATCTAAGACTGGGAGACGTGGTTAGAATTTTAATACATACTGTCCACATAGGGCTAGGGGTATGCGCACTGTATGGGCGGTGTCAACTGACTACGTGTTCACGAAATTGCGAACATAACTAACGTCTGTTGTTTTATAAATCTTTAAGTCGACTACCAAACTCTTTTTATGATTAGTATGGTAATAAAATGAATACGTCGCACTCAGAGTCTACAAGTAGTCACTAAGGGAGACCCTTTTGTTGAATTAGTCTAAAAGAGGAGGTTCTTAATTAGTTTGTAGATTTTTGTATTGGTGCCGAAATGTTTTCATGAGTCACTGTGACAGTTCTGTATAATTTGCGGTTACATACGATCCGAGTAACTGATACCCTTGTCTATGACACAATGGGGAGGTGGTCATTCATTGCCGACATTGAGCCAACTAGTTGTATCACGATTCTTCTGCGACGCTATTCTTAGACAATGAGTAAAAGGATAAGGCGTTGTCTTTAACAAAGTGTTTGTTATAATGAATTGCGTTTGACGTCCCACTTTATATCCAGTGATTTAGACAATCGTATAGTGCGACAAACTTATCTTGGTCTGTGGTATGAGTAACTAACGGAGTGGTTGTAAACCTTTTATGTATCAACGTGCCATCAAATAATTTTGACTTGATTATTGAGAACATTCCATAGCATAGAGATCACTCACGTTCGTTCCTTATATCTACTTTACTTTTTTTGTAGTGCATTGCATTGTGATCAGTGATATATTTAAAATATTGTGTCACGTGCCATTAGTTCGCTATTCCTGAACTAAAGTATAGTAGCTCATCGGCGTCACCTCTCAGTGTCCCAATAATAAGTTATTACTTATTGGACTGTATTGTAGCTGTCACGTCAGGTGCCATGTCATGTTTTCTACCATCATCAACCTAATAATTTTTCTCTTGACGTAAACAATGACAAAAGACCGATATCGCCAACTTGTTCTTATCCTTTGCCGTTTACTATTTATTGCATGTTGATGATGCAATTTATCGACCTTAAAGCTTTTCGACCTGTTTTCCACACTACCTATTTTAGACCAAAGATAAAAAATTCTTAATTCTTTAACGTAGTTTCCGTCAACAATTTAATAAGATTTTTTATCGACCGAGTAAGTGCTGTATAAAAAATGTACAAAAAAATCTAGATCAGTAGCAGCTGTAAAAAATATATACGCATTGTCTACCGCATTGAACACGCAACGCTGTATTCATGAAACAAGTTTCGGCTGAAAATGTTACAAGTTTTTTTTAGTGCACGAATAGTATTTTTAACTTCCATAATTATCGTGCTGTTTTTACTATACAAGTTTGATAATTTAAATATTTATTATAACAAGACTTGTTAATTCTGATCGCGTCGTCTTGAGATCGAGGCACGTTCGGGAGATCCCGGACGACGTGATAAACATCGTTCACGCTCCCGTTCAACAATTTACAGAGTAAAATAAATGTATGTATTTTTAAGGGATATTCTGTAAAAAACGCTCGCAAAGACGAATGATCTGTTAAAAAGTAGTATTATTTAAAAAGTTGGCTCGAACAAGGAGTTTAATTACAATGACATGATACAAATTTTACAGACCTCAAGGCAAATAATATTTAATTTCAGTTATATAATATACAGTTGCTTCTTACTTCTTCTGACTAATTTGCACAAATATTGTAGGACAAATTTGATTCAAATCGTCTATACTCGAGATCTAAGATCGAAGCTCAGCAAAATATTTTAAAAATTATTATTAGTGCTCGTTTTATATGGGCCAAGTTATATCTGGTCTAAAGGAGATATCGCTGATTTATGCATCCGCAACGCACCGACCACTCGAACTAGTTTCTTGAAAGTTTAATTTACTCTATAAATTTATCAATTACTGTATATGCAAACAAAAATCATTATATTTTACCCGAGTGACAGGAGAAAGGTCTACAGTGCGTTTACACTGAAGAAACAACTTTGTAAGGTCTCTCAGTAGTGGAAACCGACCGTAGGAAATTCTAAATAACATTTCTGTTTACCAATTAGACTAAACTGTTAGTTCTAAAGCCGTTGGTGTTTAATTGGTAATTTATAACTTTAACTCAAAGTTTTGCAGTTCACATATTAACTGTAGAATCGGTGAATGTTTGAAGCAAGAAGTTCGATATTCATGTTTGAAGTATGTGTTTGTTCGGAAATTTAATTGCAATCGTTAGAGAACTTTGCAGCGTATGTAAACTCGGCTTAAAATGTCGAACACAAAAAACGAAATTCATGTTTTGATTGAAAAGGTGCATTTCGATGGTTTTTATTCGATTGTCAGATTAAACTATACATTTTAATTAATCCCCCAGAAATCGTATAGATTGAAAATTTAAATACGAACTCGAATGATAAAGGTAAAGTATAACGCAGATATGTGTTACAAGAATTAATAATATTTCCACTGCTCGATTGCAACCTTCTCATATAAAAAAGTGACTACCAGAAATGCAATAATTGTGGCAGCTGTGTGTTTGTTATAATTGTTGCAATAAACATGATGACATCATCACATAGTGTTATAAGGTAAATTGTAAGCAGATTGTTTAAAATGCCAATGTATGAAATACTTTAACCTGAATAGGAAAAGTTTCCTTTACGGTAAGTTCCTTACGCGTCCTTATTTATGTGAGTTTCTTTTGTTATAAAGCAATAGTAAAAATGCATAGAATCTTTTCATAATATTAACAAAAGTACTTACGGGTTTTCCAACATCCTTAAGCAAACTTTAGCCATAGTACTAAGTGTCTCTGTCGTGTTCTCCAAGTCTTGCTGGTTGTCGTTCACAAACTGGCTGGTCGCTTCTGAGAGTACTTTGAGCATTGGCGTGGCTTGTGCATAGAAGAGAGACATTCTATTGGCCACTTCTGCGCCTATGTGTGGTTCTTCGTCAGGTGGTAATTCTGAATTGATGAGACCTCCCCGGGATACGCTACGTCGATAGTAACTGAAGTCGTTTTGAATTGCTGGCGTTTTCATCTGTTAACAGGAAATTTAACATATTTAATATGTTAAGTAACCCCCCTCCCCTACCGGTGGCATTGAACGTGTTAAATAATCCGAAATACAGATTAAGTTACTCGTGATTAACATTAAAACTTCAGTCGTCTTAAAATTGCAGAGATTGTCTACAGGTGGATGGTTGTGGCTTGTCCACATTGAAGACGTTACCTCCTTCGCAGATAACTTCGTAGATTTGTAGCTGCTTTGTATTTTGGTAACACCCTTATGGCATACGGATAGACAGATCCACGATAATACTATAATGACAACTTTATTCTTATTCTGCAATGTTTTTTTAAAATACATTTACACACTGCTTACCACGAATGAGTCAATTTGACTTTTCAGTGTTCGATTTGTTTGTTTATTTTGCAAGACCAATATTTTGTAATTGTTAATGACTCATGAATTTTAAAAAGGATACAGAGTACTATCAGTTCCAGTAGGACAATGGAACTTTCGAAGCTTAACATAGTTTTAAGACAACCATGGATCTAGTATTAATATCACTTAATACCATAATTGCTTCTACTCCCTATCAAGCTAGTTAAAAACATTCTCCAAAAGACCAAAACGGAAAGGCTATAATAAACATTTCATGCAACGTTATAAGACATGAATTTGTTTATAAAAAGACAGGACGGCAAATTAAGTTTGTTTTTAAATTGCATCTATAGGTATGCAGTGTATAGTTACAAGTTGTCAGCATCAGTTTTTCCGTCCAAGTATGACGTAGGGGTCTTCGAGAGTAGAGTGAATAGGCATTTACCAAACTGGCACTTACCATCTATCGACCACATCATCACTTAATATCAGGTAGGACCATCGTCAAGCGTTACTTTATACAATATAAGAAATTCTATCATTAGGTTGGTCCGTGTCTCATTTTTAATTACGATCGACAAATCACTAATCGATCCGCCTTGTTAGTCCTTCCAATGACTAACAGCTTCGCAATCTTCTTTATTAATGTACGCAAATAAATCAACAACAATTGTAAGCGTTATATAAATTATCAACTTCCGTTTTGAAATGATTTGATTGAAATGGTCGGTTTGAAAATTGTACGTGACATAATACCGGATAGAAGAGATGTTTAGATTTTTTTAAATTGAATGATCGACGGAAATCTATAGTACAAATTATTGGTGTGTTCAACAAAGCTATCGTTTCTAATAGTAATTATACATACAAAATGTACGATAATAATAAAATACAATACAGACATTTAAGTGTAACTATGTGTGTAATTTTCATACCAAATCCACTTAATATACCGTCTCATTACACAAGTAACAATTAGACTTTGTCTTCTTGTCAAATGACTTAACTTTGATATATTTTGGCAGTAACTTGCATATAAGTTTACACGATGTGTTATGTAATTATATACCTTATTATATGACAGCAAATTAACGAACTTTCGTTTTAAAGTGGCGAATGCCCGTGAATAATTTAAACTCATGTACATGGCAAGTGATGTAATTTTAAAGTGCATTGACTCGGTAAGGTTGAGGTCAAAAGAGCTTTCAATTGTCGATCAAATTACATCCACTCTTTCAATTTCCTAGCGTATAAACAAGCTATCGTCGAAGTTTATTTGTTTCACCATTGTTTTAAATCAACGGAAACCATATATTGTAAAATGACCTCTAATAGTCAAGTAAATTAAAATAATATTTTGCAATGGAATTTTGTGACATCCTGTATTTATGTTTTTGTATGCACATTTTGTAATTTGAAGATGCTTACAAACATTATTGGAAATGTATAAACTTCGATGATTATTTTCCTTAAGCAATAAACAAATGACCTGTGAGTCATTCATTGGTCCTTCGAGCATCAAAATTATGATGACACGCGTCGACATAGAAACGTGTTTAATTAAAAAACCTTTTGACACGTAAGTACAATTAGTAATTTGAAACGAAAGTATTATACTGTTATTCAGATTATTAACACTTCATACAAGTGAAAATATTTATGTTAATACTAGTTGATACTTTGCCCAGATATGAGGACCTAAAGAATTCCAGCTAAGATCTAATATTCTGAATCGAATAACAATTATTTTACTTACCTTGTGTTCATCAAATTTGAGAACAAACTCGAGTATTTCTGCGAACTGTTTGACCAGTGCTTGCTGTTGCTCGAGATGCTGTGTCGGACTCATAGCGCCCCCCACTAGTGATCCTAGTAAACGAGGAACTACCTGTAACAAATCAAAAGTATAGTTAGATTTCTTTATTAAATAGTGCCATGAATGTGGCAGATCTCCTTTATTTAAAAGACCAATGTTTTAAAAAAACACTCTGACTGAAAGATACATATACATTTGCTTTTAGAAGGGTATTGTAACTTTAAAACTTTTGTCTTTTGTTCTTTTATAATTTCTGTTTATTTCTTCATATACATTGCAATACTTTGAAACATTGGAGGCGTGTGAAAATATGAAACTGTGTTTTGATGAATCATTACTCCATCAACACTTTAGTACACAATCTGTTTAACTTCAATCAGAACTCAAACTTATTTACTTGTAATGGATAGGTAATGAGTTGCAGGGCGAAGTTTAAAAACTAGACATACATTAGATAGACATAATTATATAATTTGTCTTATAATAAATGATGGTACATTAAGGTGTTATTGGATGAGGACTAAGATGAACCGATATTTGCGTCGACAATTGATTTATGCCCACGTTTAGAAGTGGACATTGTCTTAAATAAGCGCCTAAATAACTTGGAGTAAGTTAAATTGAAAACAATGAAATGAATTTGGTAGAATGCCAAATAAAAATTATGTCAAGTTGCTGTACGAGTTATAAAGTAAAATAAAATACAATTTAAGTTACAAATTTCTGTGTTGTTTCAATTGAGAAATGTAACATACCGTATGAAAACAATGCACGGAAGCCATGAGCCAAATAAACTATGTGGTCAGTATTTTACAACAGCAAAATGTTTTCGTCAACATACGACCGATTTCCTACTACTACAATTTCCTGAGTCCCGTTTGTTTTGACACGTTGTTTTGTATCCAATAATAAAGGTTATAGTTTTAGATGTACAATAAGTTGATTGAAAAGAAAATAGGCTAAATGAAGTCTATGAATCTAGGTAAACAAGGATAGGGTTTATCCATTTACACTTATTGGAAGCAGGTGATACAGAAATATCTAATATTTAGCTGGGATTGAAACGCACAACCGTGATATCGTAACTCTGAAATCTAGGCTATCTAAATATAGAGGCTTCCACTGTTAAATTTATTTAGAAACTATGTCGCCATATGTTTTCCAAGAAGGTGCTATATGAAATTCGAAGAGACTGTAACTGGACGTTTATAAATAGTTTATTCTAGTCTTTTCATTATAATTTAGTAGCTGACGTTATATTAACATACAAAATACTTATTAAAGTTGAAATATATATTTATTACCTGTTTTTCATTTCTAATACGAATGTTAACAAGATGTAAAAATGATTAATTGATGAACATATGTTCTGCTACGTAGAATTAAAGAGAAACTTCCTAATATAATAGTGTCACGTCAAGATAATAGTAGAAAGTTACATAACAGTTAAAAGCATAGATAAACGAAGGATGGGTGTTTTTTAAGTGAAGCTTCGATACATAACTCTCGGCACGTTCGTTACTAAATCGTCGCTAGGTAACCATGCGTCGCTCAATTCATGCTTTGCTGTGTGCAGTGCCGTTGCCTCGTTTGCATCAAAGTGCAATAACTAATAAGGTTGTCAACTCAAGATATGAAGCATATTATAAACAGAAAACAGCCGTGGTATAGATGCAATTCCGCGTTTCATGACAGAAGCATGTTCTTTTCTAGTTTGATCTGTCACTAAAACTACATAGTTCTCAGTTTTGCCTACAGACGTACTTTTTAACAGTAAGGTCCGACTGTCTAGTTAAAACTTGAAGGAATTTTTCGGGCATTTGTTCAATTGTGACCTTTGCAGCCAAAACAACTTTCATTCGATTTAAACTCTTACCTGGAGTATCATGGTGTACAGTCAGTCGGGTTTATCAGTTTTATTAAATTGTCATTCTACTCGTTACATTTAAAGCGTTTACTTGTAATTTTCGTTTCCAGTCCCAGTGGATTCTAAGTTAAATTTCCAAGCTTCAGAGTGCCACCCGAATTTATTATAAAAATAATCAGATATTAACACTCGTAAAGTAATTTATTTTCATAATACACGTAATTAAGTTATCAAGTTGATATCTTTCTAGATACTTGCTAAGTTTCTAGTTGGTTGGTATTAAATATTTAAGCACCGTGGTAAGTACAAGACGTCCATTAATAAATTTATAGTCACTAAACTTCGTCGAGAACTTTATATTTTATGGTTGAAGTAAGTTACTGTATTAGTTAAGTATTTTTGTATGTGAACGATACAAAATATGGGGTAGGAAAGATTTGAAAACGTTTTAGAGTTAAACAAAAATTTAAAACATGGACTGTTTATAGATAGCCATTTGGTGACAGAAGGTGATAACTGTTTTTAGGCAATAAGGCAGTTTACCATTTTTTTCTTCATAAATAGCTTTGTTCGTAGCAATTACTTTTATGGTGCCCTTCATTTATCGTTTGTCTCTTTCTGTCTAAGATTTTAAGCTCTTTTAGATTACGGTCATCATTATGTCGTTACGTGGAAGGCAAAAATCTTGAGGTGCGGATGCCGGTGGGCATAATTAAGGCTTGGATAAAAGTATTCGCAAAAAAAAAGATTGTGAAACGAAGAAAAAAGTTTTTAATAATATTTTTTACGAGTATAACAAATAATTCTTAATTTAAATTGAAAATAATACTAGTAACCTAAAGTTCGAATTGGACTATGATCTTATAGTTAGTAGTAACACTATATTAAAACAGCTCAGTAGATGTGCCTGAGTTTTTTTTTTTAAAGATGATATGAAATTAAATGTGCGTAACAAGCAATAAACATTGCTAGATTCTGGATATAGGGCTGTAATAATACGATCTATCATGTATCAACAACGAAATCAATTTAATATTAAACAGTAGCTATGTGGCAACCCTATAACATTGTCTGCGTCCCCGCCCACCCTGTAATGAGATACAGGCTTGAGTTTATAAGCGAACGCCTTGATTATGTTATGCATTTTGCAGAGCGTGGTTGTTGCTTGTGCATTGTTCGCTCTATAGTTCCGGAATTTATTGCATATTTGTTATGTATTACCGTGTCCTACTTGCTCATTCGACTGGTAGTAAAATTAAACTCTCACGATGTATCTTAATATGATGGTTATTTATAGATAAATTAATATTATTACTTATAGTTTAAACGTCTCTGAAACTTCGTGGGTATTAGCTCCTGAAATAATGCTATATTAAGTGATTTAATTAGCTGAAATAACAATTTTTCTAGACATTAAAAATGTTAAATAACATTAAGACAAAAAAATAGCATATACACAGTTACAAGTCGGGCGTGTCTTTAGTTAATTACATGACATTTATATGTAAATTTTTAACAGTTCTATGTCCGTACATAGCTTAGTCGATGTTTAACAACGCGTGTGGTTTCACGCCGTCTAACGTTCGAGATATTTTTATACTCCCAACGTGTTTGTTATTACATTTTGTTGTCGTATTTAATTGTGATTCAGTCCGGGTTGAGTCATTCGCTTCAGCCGATTGCTGTCATACCGCATGGAGGATAATTTGTTGCGATTTTTGTTGTATTATGTAATATTTTGTGCACAAATATGTTTTATGTTTTGCATATGTTATGTTCTTCAATTTTACAAAAGATTTAAGGTATTAAAAGGGTAGTTTCGACGCGAATTTGCTCGATTAATATATAATTATGATGTTATTACTACTATCTTTACAATATTCGGCTTCTCTTTCTATCCTCATGTATTTCGATATGTCAAACAATATAGAAAAAATATCAACTATATCTTACAAACAAATACACAGGGACATTTAATACTCGTAAAAATTTATGTCATTACCGACAAAAAAAGTGAGTCGAGAAGCAATCATAAATCACGTACTGAAAAATAGAAATATAACAGGGCTTAGTCTGAATATGAAACTCAAAGTGCGCTTGTACTTAAGTAATTACCGTTCCATTGTTTTCATTTAAGTACGATATGCGTTAAACTTGACGAACAATTATATACAGAAGGCAATGTATAACATATCATTCAAGTCATCTATTTAATTTTGTAGACTAACAATAACATTCAGTAGATATTACAGGATGTTCTTTATTAGATGACAGGAATTACTGGGCAGCCTGTATAAAACAAGTAGAATGTAATAAACGCTTCTAGACAATTATGACGCCAGCCATGAGCCGAGTAACTGCTCATTAAATTAGTGCCAGTTGTCGCCCAGTTGTGAGATTTGAGCAATAAATTAAGCCAGATGGTTGGTAATGTTGTAGGCGTAATATGACTTTAGGTCTCTATTCATACATCCTTTTGATATTGTGGGAAATTTATCTAAATATCTACCTTCTCATATGAATAAACATTGTTGATTTCTATGCTTCTTAACCACTGGACCGTTTCAGTGTACCTAAATTATCAAAATAAGAAATAGATCTATAGTCAGTCTATCACAAAAGTTACATATTCATTAATAACCCATACAAATGTTCAGAATTGCAAAAAGTAAATGTTAAAAGGTAGGCCGTGCTACTTTTTCCACGTCGATGAGTTGAAATGTTTTAATCGTGGGCAGCGAGCGTGTTCGGGAGAAATGAGCCAAGACGTCTGACCCCAAAATAAAGTTAATTAGGCGGTTATGAAAGGTCGCTACAGCGCAAGACTAAAGAAAATTGGGTTTTTTATAAAAGTAGGTCCTTTTTAATTACAGCGTATGAAATGAAAAGATAAGATACTAGATAGCACAGATTAAGATTTTACGTTGGGAAGGATTTTTAATTTCAATATTTCGAGGATGTTTCTACCTACCGAGTCTGTTACTATGAGAGTTGAGGTATTAACGAGATTTGAAAGTAAGGGGAGAGTCTAAGCTAGCTTTACTAATGTATAACGAGATAATTGGGAAGGAATAGATATTTCGATTATAAAGTAAAACTGCTACAATTCATCATGTACTGGCTAACATATGACGATGTATCTATAGTTCATCATGGCAGGAACTTTATATTGGCATTGGGAAACACCGATCGTACTTACTTTATTACGTACTTGACTTGTGGCCGTCGTTTTATTTGACATCGTTCACTGTTTCCAAGATCATGAATATTGAACAGGTATTAAAACTTTACTATTCCTTCGTCAAGTAAGACATATTGATACCATGAACTTTTTCAACTTTATCTAGAGTGGAACTGCCAATTACTAGTACAAAAAATGTTGTCAGATATCTCAGTTGTTTTACTAGTCCGCCTAATTCGAAAGCTTTTAAGAACAATCTTAACTGAGTCACTTACTGCAAAATAATAAATTTTAATAGCAAATAATAAAGATCAATAAAAAATTATTTAAAAATATACACAACTCATGTGAGAGTCACGTCCTAATTCGCCAACTTAAGACCCAACGGAGGTGTACATAAAGAAAAGGTTTTATGTTAGCATAAGCTTTGTACATTGTACGCCACAAACACAACGCCGAGCTGCGCCTACGCATGTTTATTGACAAAGACAGGCCGCCTGTCTGTAGTCGACAATAAAATGGTTAAATGCTCGACCTAAAAACTCTAAATTATGTCTTACCGTGACGTGATAAAGTGTATATTTGTTTTGTATCAGTACTTATTGAATTAAGCAAATGACCAGGCATTTATTTATTATAAAAATAAGCTTTTTATGTTTGCATTTCAAATGCACTGAGTATAAAAGCTTCGGTTCTGGTAAATCTCGTGCGTTTCTGTAATTAAATCTGCAAAAATTTAATTTTTAGATAGATATAAACAATTTTATTATGATAAGTAGATTTGATAGTATTGTGCAAATAAATTGAATTTACAAAAACTATCCAAACAAAGTATATTATCAATTTTCAACTAAACTAAATCAATTTAAGTTGTTCAGTAAACGTGTTGGATAACTTTCATTTCAGGATTTGCATTTAAAGCCGGATTAAAGTAAGTGGTGTTCGACTTTCTAACATAAACATCAGCAAAGACTAAACGTTCAGTAACAATCGAATGTATTAAGGCGTTATTCTGAAAATATTTCAAAACGGAGAATTAAACAGAGTTATAAATAATAAAGTAAATAACAATTATTAACAGAGTAAATTCTAACCTTACTAATAATATAAATACGAATGTTTATATGGATGGATGTTTGTTTGAAGGTATTGATGAAATTTGGCACGGTTGTAGAACTTAGTCTGGAAGAACACATAGACTACTTATGAAGTATTTTTTTAATACCGCGGGGACAGAGTCGCGGGCAATAGCTATTCGTAAAATTTTCAAATAAAGAATTTCTTAAATCGTTTTCAAATTACAACCGACAATGCTAGAATTTTATCATACTATTATTATACAATAGTAAAAATGTATTTCCATTTCCCTGCATACAGTTGTATCTACCTACAATCTAGTATAGCAGATACGATCTTATACCGCACAAGAGATGTAGGACAACCCATTAGTTGAGGCCGACGGATATAGTTCGTTCGGGATTGTGCGGTACGATGTGACTGAATCCTATGTTGAATAATTAATCTAGTATTAAAAGAAAAGCTAGGTTGAGGGCAAACGATGTGATGGCGTTACGTATGATAATATATATAACCCAGTGTTTTAGACAGAATCAGATGGCAAACTATGTGTATATGTTTTTCTATAAACATATCTTTTATACAAAGAGTCGGTTACTCATTACAGAGGGATAAAAAAGTTGTATATTAAAAGAACTATCTTCCACTTACATGACTCCGCGCGGAATTAGAAAGAAACTTAATTAGTAGCCTATCTGTTTTTCCAGGATATGTTCTACATCTTTGCTAAATTTCACCGAGATCCATTAAGTCGTTCTGGAGATACCATATAACAAACAACCATCGATCCATCAAAACTTTCGCATATACAATTAGTAAGATAGATGACTGACTGCATCCCAAACAAAATCTAATCTGCAATGTTCAGTGATTCAGCCACGTGCTATATACGTTTAAATATTGCTTGTTCATGCCTATACATTGCACGTGAAAGTATGTATCGGAGCTCGGAACAGACGTCGCCGAGTGCAATGTTCTGCATGCACCATTAATTCTGTTCTAGACAGATAACGTATACTATAGTGCATAGAAAATGTGATTCTTTTGATCACATACAAACTTGTAACTGTGTTCGACTTCTTGCACATAACAAACCATAATTGCTTCACTGCACTGGACTTCAAAGTAATCGCAAATATAATATACATCTTGTTTATATACAATAGATATTTATTTGAAAAATTAAAATGTAAATTAACAAACACCAATTCAAATATCACATACACAATTTTTGTTCTTCAATGTATTTTGATTTCGTATGACACAAAAACTTTTCGTGTTAAAAAAATAAAAATAATTAAAATTTTATTTTACGAAAAAACGTTTTATATTTTTAAATGTTATTTATATTTTCTTAGTGGCGTTCACAGATATTACAATGATTACTACGCAACAATTGTTATCGCATTTTACTCGGCTCCTATACATCCTCAATAATATAAATTATAGTTGGATAAGGAAATTAATTAAATGCACAAGACGAAGTCCAAACAAAGATAACGCGCATGTACTCAATAATATTGACATCAAGTGTAAGTTTGCAGAAATCCTAATATAGTCAAATGAATATTTTACCTGAATTTCGTTGATTGAGATATAAAAAAAATAGTCACGAAATCGTATGTGTTTTTAAATAAATATTTTTTTTACGAAAAAGGCATGTATAAATCAGCTGGACACCTTTTATTCCGTGGGAACTATGATTTAAAAAAAGGCGCCATTATGCCACGATGCGGCAAATTCGGAATTTAAAATAGGAAGAGACTATAAAGAGAAAAGCTGTTAGTCTCGACAACACTGAATGGTTAAAATTTAAATCCTTGCAGCACTGCAGTATGATTGAAAAAAAAATTTAATATTAAAATAAATTCCATTGTACTATCATCTGAAAAAGGCATTCAATATTTAAACGTGTATGAAATTGCCTTCAGACACGCGTAAGTAATTTTTGCCAAATGTGGTTGGGATGGACTAAAAAGGTTTGTGATCACTGTTTTATAGCACGCGATGTTTTTAAATAAGCGGAAAATTATATATCGCCTGCATGAAAAGAAACCATGTATGTACCTATATATTTAATTTACGGTTCTTCAAATAAATGTATTAGGATGTTATTATCAAATTAATTGCTACAAACTTTAATGCTACGATTGTTTGGATTATTTTCATGCAGAGTTACACCTTTAGAAGGTTTCTCTTCTTTCAACTGTTGTGACTGTGACTGTTATCAACTACGTACTACTAATCAAAAATATGAAGTGTTAAGTTAATACCGAGGCTCACGGTGAGTCTGCTCAAATTCGGCGCCTAATACTCTGTGTACACGTACTAATGTAATATTTGTGAGGAATGTTGCATCTGTTGCGGTTAGCAGCTGCGCGACCAGTTGTGGAACACCTGACGTCAACCTCACGTTTCCTCATCCTGTTCTTAGTCACATTTCTGTATATTTTGCCCCAGTCAATATTTTGTGCGCAAGACATTACGAAATACAACGGCCCACAAGCCGCACCTAATATGGTTCACTGTAACATTTTATACACAACAGTCATACTATTGTTATCCAATTGAATGCTGGCAGCTATCTTTGTATGTTTGTGATGAAAGGAGAAGAAAGGATTTAACCAAATCAACTAACTAGATTAGTTACTTCCTTAATGTTTAAATATAAATAAATAATTTAAAACAATAATTACCTTTTATAATTTTGATTTAAAATGCATTTGGTTTAATTAATGTTATAAATATTTCTTTTGGTATTGTTGATGAAAAAGGTAAAGCCAGAAGAAGACAGAAAACTAGTGCTATACGGCTCCCTCGTTTGTTTCCTAAACAAAGATACTACGTGTTTGAGAAATCTCTTCGGTTGTTTTTCTTTAAGGAAATCTTGCTGAGAGCGAATTTTGATCATAAATAACTAAAAAGTATTAATTTATGAATAATTTTCAGTTTTAGAACAATACTAGAAATGGTGTCCGATCATGCTTCGAGTTATCTGTAAACGTGACTGTAGCAGGCACGGGCAATCTGGATGATAAGCATACAATAGCAGATAGTACACGGATGCTCTCTGGCCGTCGCAATGCCAGTAAAAGCATTATCGCTATGAAAGTTATAGTTTAATATTTCCAGTTTTACGTTATTTTAGTTATGTTTATTATTTTTTTTTTCTACAACTTGACAAAACAGCAAGCGCCCACTTTAAATCGCTAAAATAGAGAAGTCACCGCTACCCTATTGACAAGTTATTCTTGCCTATATTCATGTATTGTACCGAACGTATTTATATATTTTTTGGTTTAGGAACCTATTTAAATGTATAACTTAATGCTTAATCAGCTATTTTGTTTTTTACATAATGGATATTTTATAAGCCACAACATCATTGTGGTGATTTGATGTCTCGTAAAATTGTTTTTATCCGCCCACGTTTGACCGACCGTTCGCCCACAATTATTCCGTTGGTGTTACTATAGTCTCTTGAGTGTCCTTTCCTTTTCGTATGTCACATACCCTTAAGGTAAACAATACAGTTGGATACATTATTAAAAATACATACAAACTGCCGAAGCAATCGTAAAAAAAATATCATAATGCAGTCTCTCCGAGAAAAACGACAGAGTATGAATCTCTAGTTACGTATACGCGATCGAATTGTAAAAGGAGTGAAATAAACTAAGTACTATAGTCTCGAAATTATTTGGTACATTGTAATACTCTACTAGCTTAAGACCTTACTTTATAGGATCATTTCTATAATTCTTTAATTCTTCACAAAAATTACCAGCCTGGGCCAAATTATCGACGCTGGAAAGCATAAACGCTGTAAACCCTTGAAATCGCGAATATGTTTTTCACACGTTAATAATTTCAACCATTATCAAACGATAATGATTTTATTATAGGTTAGCACAAACTACACAACATTGCTAAATACCGCATGCTTGTAGGCGTATCAGCTCACGAGTTATCATTTTTTGGCTCTCCTGTAAAGTTCATACTTTCGGGGTTACAGCGTTTACGCTTTCCAGCGTCGATATGTACATTTATTGAGACCAAGACTTAGCTTACAAACATTAACGCTGTGTACATCCTTTTTACACTCAATTAGATACAAGTCAGATGACATTTGATAAGTGATATCTCCGTACTTACATTGCCCCCAAAGGATGCGTAATATTGAACATTTCTCATGCGATTATCAGAGTTATATTTGATTGGATGATTGTCACATGCAATCGCTGGCGGAGGTGCTCATATGACTCAACTGCAGGGCGAGAGGGTTGCGGTTAACCGGATGTTATTAATTTTGTGTTATGTAAAAAAGGAGAAAGTGATTCTATAGTAAATAAACACACATCATGTAAAAATAACTAAACTTATCTATACGAGACATCAATCAATACGAAATCGTAGTTAGAATAACATAGGCCAGAGGTGGCCAAACATAACGCAGCAGAAGATGCACAGACGCAATGCTCACACTTATATAAATAGATTAATTGTCTGTTTTATAATTTTCCTTTGAATAAAATATAATAATAATAAATTTAGTACTCAACAAAGTGGCTTCATTTAGTGTTTCAAAAAGTTTGTAATTGGTAGATCCAATGGGGTTTCGTTACTAAATTAGTTCTGTGGTCTATTCAAGTTGACCACCCCTGGCTTTGGTTACTGAATTTTTGCTTGCTTCTGTTTTACGCAAATAAACGCTTCCGAAACAATATCAGTAGAGGTTAAGTCTAACATTATTTTATTGTGTAAATAATTACTTTTTGTCCCATCATTTGTTACCTAAATTATTATTAGAATCCAATTACAAAAACTTTCATCTTCCTACACCAGTTTTAAAGGACATTTTAATCCTTTTATTTTTTCCTCAAATTTATTATTAGTTTATTTTTCTTGCTTTGTTATTTAAGTACACATTACTTGAAAATGTATACAATAAATTAATTATGAAATGTTTACCTAACCATTATGCTACATATCTAAAATAAGGTCGGTAGTATATCAGCATTTATTTTAAACAAACTGTAATCAGATGGTAAAACTAAATCAGATAAACCCATCTGACGAAAAGAGATCTTTTGTAATACATTTTAAAAGATATCTCTTTTCCCCACAACAGAACATATTAAAAAAACATATAAAAGGGTTATGTGTGATTTTTATATAAGACAACATTAGATGGTGACCTTTACATCTTGAATATACTAAATAACAGTGTATGTGATCATGTGACCCTGCAATTATGGAACAATGAACACCCTTTATCTAAATATATGCCTACCTATTAATAAAGAAATGTCAAACGTGCTTCAACTCAACCTATGAACAGTAAGTTTTAAAAAATAATTCTTGCTTAAAGGATAATTGGGATTTCGAAAACTAATCTCAATTACCAAATCTCTCATAATCAGGCTTAACTTAAAAAATTGTTATAATATTGGTTACCAGTGAATTTGTCCGCGCAAAATAAAAAAAAATAGTAATAAATATAGCCATGTCATCTGTAGATAATGTAGCTGTCAACCAGTTAAAAAAAAATCAAATTGGTCCATAGTTTCAGAGCCTATTCAATAACACAAACAAGCAAACAATCAAATCTTTCACATTTATTATACTATATGTCACCCGCGACTCCGTCCGCGCGGAAATAAAAAAAACTTAATAAGTAGCCTACGTGTTCATCCAGACTATGTTCTGCATCTCCATCCATCTAAACATTTGCATTTATAATATTAGTAAGTTTATATCATCTATTGGAGTGAAGCGATTCAAGAAACTGGAGGTGGTCATAGAGAAGATTCTATTTAAAAATATTCCCAAGTAGGGCTGTTGACAGGCAGACGGCCGGCTGTAAATAAAGCCAAATCTTTAAGGTTTATAAAACCTTGTGCGCCGACCACATGTGAGTGGGATAAGGCCAAGGAGATGATGAATATTAGTAAGTTTATAGATGATCTGCAGTAACATAAATAACATTGCTTTAGTTGGACAAATAAAAAATAGACTTTGGCCAATGTTATGTACATTATTTGTGGAAGACAAAGTATAAACTTTTGTGACCAACAATGTGATCTAATATGATGGTGAAAAAAAAAATATTTCAGAAGCAGTGTTGGGACAACAACCAGGTTTTACGGAAATACAAAACAGAAGATGTCCTTTTCAATATTATTAGATTTAAATCATTAATCTTTCATTTAAATGCACAATCAGTGGAAAAGACAGCACTATCTTAATATTTCACTATCAGTAATGTGTAATCTTTACTGATATGGATAAACATCCTCTGATAAGAGTTGAGGGACTTGAAAATAAAACAAGATTGTTATCTGCTTTCATATAATGTGTTTGTATGCATAGTTTTGGTGCATTTTGATTGACATTTCCTGCCATTGCACAACTAATTAAAAAAAAAAATTAAACAATGTGAATGAAGTAAAATTTTACATGGAACTTAGAGAAATTATATATTAAAGTTATTCAGCAAGTATTACAGCAGAGAAGAAAACAGGGTAAAGTGCAAATTAAAAATTTTGAACTACGGACATGATTTTGAGATAAAAGTTGAGCATAATGCATAACATTCATTACATACACATACAACTTAATGTGCAAAGAATTTTTTTTAAGTGCATTGAGCTGCCTAATGGGACCTAATGTATATGGCAATAGTGGAAATTGCATTAAAACAAAAACAAAAAAGTACTGAAATATCAAAAATTGCATATATCTATTTTGTAAAAAATTTGAATTTCTTTGAAGGTAGGTTTGAACCTAAAAAAAATTATCAAGAGTAAAGTAAAACTTTAGTGTAGTGTAGTAATATAGAAAACATCAATATTTAACTCACTCGCTGCAGCTCAATGGAGTGTTGGTAGCATCTGAGAAGTTTGTCCACCAATGGTTTGACGGCACGCCAGGCTCGTTCCTGAGTTATTCGCGAAGGATCCGCTATAGCTTCTCGAATTTCTTTCCCAGCTCCTTTGTAACACTGTATTTCTTCTAAAATTCTTTCAGAATCCAGCAAAACTCTTTGGACTTCTTCAAAAACATCTCGTTCAGTATCCGTGGGCGCTGCATTTTCGAAATCTAAGAAAATATCGTATCTCGGCGACGAACAACAATTTGACTCGTCACGTGCCAAAAGACTCAACAATTTTCCCATTTTAACGAATTAAAAAAATTATTTATTTCAGTATATTATAAATAACTCATTGGAAGCAATATCAGCATTGCCTGTATAAATTATGTATGAAACACTAATAGAATAATCTTTAAAAACACTTGTACGAATTCAATAACAAATTTTAAATGATTAATTGTTCAGTATTACAATTATTATTATTATTGAATTTTAATAACTATAATCGTGAAACACTCGCACGAACACCCGAACACGAACTCATTGACAGCTACCAAACCGAACGTCTCGGCTCCCCGCCCCACCAACTGATTTTGAACCACAGATTACTACTAAATTTCAAAACGAACACGCCTTTTCTACAGATAACAAAACTGCGAACATTCTTTCCATCGCTTTCCATTTCGATTTATTTCATGAAATCGATTTAAAAGAAGAATAACTCTATGACTTGTTGTATAATAGAACAAATTGCGATAGCAGCGCCTCTCAATCGCCCAATCCGACTTTCTTTTGCAGTCAGTTTGCAAAAAAAAAACAATTTTTAAAATTTTTCCGTCTGTATATCTGTCCGTAAGGAAACATTTCGGGGAATATTCGGAACGGCTGGACCGATTTAGACAGGACTTTGACGGGAAGGTAGCTATTGCACGCGGGCATATTATAGTTATAGGCCACTCTATTTAGTTTTATTTATTCGCGGGCGATCTTCAGTTGAGAGTAAAGATCCAGGGCAGAGGAAGGGAAATTGAATAAAAAAATGCTACCAGGCATTTATTTATTTATTATAATAATGTATAACATCGACACATTGCCATTAAACATACGAGTGTAATTTACAAATAAGATTTAATCTCCCTATTTACATAATATATATGTATGTATCGCCATTTATTAAGTGACGAGTATCTGATAATCCGTAAAATATTTAATGATTTAGTTTTTTTGCATTTTCAAAGGCAAAAGTAAAATAAATGTTGAGTAAAAAATGTTTACCCCCTATTAAAACTTTGAATATCTCCAAAATGTATCTACAATAATATCTCACATTAATAAATTAAATATTTATAGGGTTTTATTTTGCACCATTATATTAATTTTAATATACCGCGTGCATCGATAAGAAAATTACAATTCTCAATTACTGTAAATATTTTGTCATTTTTCAAACAGATGTCTATTGTTTTTTAAAGGTTTAAGATATAATAAATAAATCGCAAGTAAAAAAATGTAATAAAATTAAATCAAATTCAAGCAATTGTTTATTCCGAACGCATCATTAAAGTAAGTCTAAAATATTCAAGCCCCTGTATAAATTTTTCCCTACAGATTAATAGACAAAAGTGGACAGAGCAAGATTTTTAAATTATTAATTTTATAAAAAACAATGATTACTACAAAACAAGAAAAAGATAATCTATGAAACTTATCCATATCTTAATAATCGTATATTTTTAAAGATCAGTCTAACATTCGATAAAAATTTACAACATTAATTTCTAACGTCTCATATCTGATTAAGGCTAATCACCCTATTTTAAAAAAGGTCAGAGGTTATAGCTTATTTCATTAATGACTAGAGTTGGATGCTGTTGTTACATCGTATAAATAGAAAGGATTTTATCTAAAAAGTACTAGCACAAAATGTACATAAAAGCAAAAATTAAAAAAGGTTATGCTGTTAGGTTAGAATGTTATGTTAAAAAGTTATAAACGTTTTTATTATTATGTATATTTACTAAATATAGGCTTAAATCATATATGTCGTTCCATAGAAATAAAAGGTGAGGATTAGACAAATTACCTTAGAAGGTGAGGTGATAATTTTTTTCAATGATTCTAAGCATATAAGTACGTATTACTTAGGTAACATTTTTAAATGTGTTTTTTTAATAACACAATAAAAAAGCGCCACTAATAATAAAAGACCCTATTATATCTAACATTGAAATACAAATTATACATAAACTTAATTTAAAAAAAATTATTGAGCATATTTTAACATAATCAATATGAAACCTTGCTTTAGTCACTAAGGTGGGTAGACGTTAACGTTATTCGTGCCTACATGTTCATTGGAAACAGGTATCTTTAATTAGGTAGGTTTTGAATTTTCCCATACTTTTACTTACCTTTAGAGCGTTCAGCGTTCCCTCACCAACTCCTTAAGTTTTTGGTTGTAGTCATAACTTCCAAACCATAGATAGAGAGGGAAAATAATATCGAAACATAAGTTAAAATGACAATTTTTGCAAAACTTCGTTAAAATAGTAAGGACCTGCAAGCAAATTTAATTTTCATCCAGGTTCTTAATTAGAACTTAGTTTTCAATAATGGTATCGAATTTAGGATTCGCTTTAAGTACCCTAACATTTAATTAATAACTACTTTATAAATTAACGAATATCTAAAACGAACGTATGAATTTATTTTGAAAAGACACAACAGGAATGCCTATAAATAGTAACGGAAAATATTAAAATACCCTACAATCGTGTAGTTTACAATCCCATTCATGACACAACAATCAATTATAATAATTAAAATAATTATTTTTAAATATCTTGGCGGCCCAAGGTCATTGACGCAATGCGCAGTGAGCAGTACGCTATACTTAAGATCGTATTCTGCGCAGTGACTTGCACGAAGTTAAGAGCCGCCAAGATACCTGAAAACATTATTACAAGTAACATCTAAGATACCTATATTCGCTAAATTATAGTCTTACTTATTTGGTGTAAAGATCCGTCTTAATACTAATTGAAAATGCTGAATCATAATTCCAATCGATAAAGCTCATAGTCATTCTGCGTACTGTTCAAATCTTAGGCGCATTATCACACTTCACAAGATTTAATAGTCCTACAAACTTATTTGTCCCGGTGGGTAGAAGTAATACAAAATTACAATAGCCAATTAGCATCCTTTATGTCATCAAAGTGTCATCAGATCTTTGTTGGACTATGATAGTCTTGTCATGCGTATCATTCCTATTGCTGCAATAACAACCCTATCTTTCCGGGCAAAATAAGTTTGTCGTTTTATATATTTTTTTAAATCTTGTTATAGTAATAACTGTGTGCTTTTGTTTGAGTAAAGGTTTAAGTAAACAGGAAATTAATAAATAATAAAAATGAATATTGATTTCCAATTCAAAACGGCAATAAGTACTTAAAGAAAGGAATATTTAAAAAAAAATATTTTGAACGCCCTGTATAAAAACATATATCAAAGTCAAATAACATTTAGGCCACTAATAAATAGGGAAAGTTTAAAAAGTGCTGTCAATTTTTTTTCGAAATTCCTCAGTAAAAAAAAAGTTAATGGTGCAATAAAATCACAACCAAAAATTAAGTAAGAGCTGTATGTACACATAAACAAGTTGGATGTTGTGCAAAACTCCGTTCTTAATTACATAAATCCGTTGAAAAAGAAGACTAAACATCGATTAGATAGCATATTATTGGATTATTATCAGTAGTTAACTAAGCACTAAGCATGGACTATGTGTACGAATGTATTACACTGATAAACTATATTCACCAAGTCGAAAGTTTATTATTGTTACGAAGTCAAAAAAAATGTTGAAGATTGAAGAAGTTCTACCAACTATCGCATAAGTGTAGAAATGGTGTGAAGAAGTGTTTCATGAAAAAGATTATTTATTGAGAAAATAAGTGGTGAAAATAATAACCTTATAGGTTATTTTGAGGTGTAGAATTCCAACGTATAGCTGTAATTAAGAAAACAAATTATTGACTGAAAAGCCAGAACAGATAGTAAGTAAATCGTTTAGAAGTGCAGAAAATTATCGAAAGTATTTAAGTGCAGAAACTAAGAGGAACTTTTCAATGAATAGATCTGAATCTAGGGCTGCAATGTGCGCGGCGCGCCCGACAAGCGCGCTCGCAGTGTGTGGCAGTGCGTGTTGCACGTCGTACCGCACCACCGACACCGTGGACGCGCGCGATGCGAGTGGGGACACCATGTTGTGCACCTGGAAGATATACACGAATTCAAGTAAATTAAAAAATATCGGTTGATAAGCAAGTTTGTCAGATATGGCACATTGACTGTACCAATAACATCCTTCCATTTCGTTTTTGCAAAATATTAAAATTATTAAAACTGATTTTGCGTCTCGTTGTAATTTAATCATATGCAGTGGCACCAATTTCATTAAATAATGAGGGGTGACATATTTGCATATTTTATACAACCCACTCTCAACATGGGTATTAAATCAAAGGCCTTGACGAGTAGAGTACGGCACGCTATGAAAAACAAGAAAATGGCGGATGACACATTTTTATTATGCACTAAATATGGGTATAAAATAATAGGATATGACTAATAGAACAACGTGGTAAAGTCCAATTTAAAACTTTAACTAAAAATAAATTGCTAATAGTAGGAATAAACTATCTTACCATTTCTCTATAAGCTTGACCTAACAACGAAGTATCTTTGGCAGCTGCTTTACAAAGTTCCAGTCGCGCGGAATGTAAAGGAACATATCGGTCCTGTCCCGAGCCGCAGAGAAGGATATGTTTGAATTGATGCAGCTGACTTCTCTCGCTGAGCCGATAAAGGAAAGACCTACGAGGATCGGACGCGTCACGCAGGGATAGTTGCAGGAGAGAACCTGACTTCTTTAATTTCTGCATGAACCACATACCTGCAAATTATGCAATACTAAAATAGCCTGATAAATATTTAATGTCAATGGATGGAATATATAGATATTAATTCAGAAATCATGTTCTTTTCGGTTCTTCTGGAGGTTGGCTGTCAGCTCACCGATTCCGTCCCTGTGCTGTACCAATCGAAAAAGATGGTCGACCCTGGCATCACTGATCCACTGGCTGGGAACTATTAGGGATTGCTAAAAGATAAGTTGCCATCTTATAATATATTTCAAAAATCTTACCAGCATTGACGAGGCCACTAGAGTTGTACAATGTGCCTAGATGAGGTCCACTCAAAGAAAGAAACGTGTGTAGTTTTCCTAAATAAGGCTTCATTTGTGGCCTAGCGAGTGCAGATCTAATAATAATAGTGCCTAAGGAATGACCTACGAAGCTTATTCTAGCTGGTTCGCTTGAATTTTGAATGTGAGTTACAATTTCCTGGACAAGCCTGAAATGAAAGAAAATATTAAAAAGTAAGTATTCTCAATCGCATTATAAGTATTTAAGTTCCTTGAAAATTTTGCCTACCTGTCAGTCATTGTATCAAAATCTGAGAAAGTGTCTCCTTGATTCCGTTCCGACATTAGAAAGTCGAGCCTGGCGCCTGGGAGACCAAGCTCTAAATATGTTTTCACTAAACGTAGATCTGCGGCGTTACCATCCAATCCGTGCACACAAATTATAAGATGTAATCCTAAAATATGGACACCATTATAGAAGATTCATTATAAAATAAAAATGTATGTGTGAAACACTAAATAAAAATAAATTCTTACCTTCAGGATTGAACATCCGATATTCATCGCTAATGTGAAAGTACGGTAGGGAATTTTCCACTGGTGGGAAATCTGAATAAATGCCACCGGGATATTTAACGCTTTGTCTAAATTCTTCCCTGCATTTGATGAATAAACGTTCGGACTCTGCCAGCCCAAATATACTGACAAGGTTACTTTCACGTTGTTCTGAGAAAGGAAATTATATTTTATGAAAGAATTAAATTAAAAAAAAGTTACATTATATAATCATTCATGCAAATGTTAGAGTTAATTTTATTATGGCTATATCTACTCGTAATTACCTTTGTTAGTTCCATTCTCATTCCTAGAAGCTAGTTCTCCTGTGCTTTGACTTTTGTTTAGCGTGCTTGCTGATATTGGCGCTGTTGAATTAACTGATTGATGAGGCCTTAGTTTTCGCCTTTCAATAATTCCTGGTATATCAACAGCGTATTGGTTAGTAAACTTTAAAAAGCAAAAGCGAAAAGCTGTGATAAATATAAAATATGTATACTTTACCTTCGCAAACGTGATACAGGGGATTATCTAGTTGTAGCGTAGATGGCTGAGTTGCTTTCCTCGGAAGTTTTGAAGGAGTTGAGGATTTACTGCTCTGCCTACTTAAAATTGGCGACTTAGAAGGCGGATCCTAAAGAAATAAAAACTGTAGCTGTGAGTACTTATATATTTCACTTAAATCAGTTTGTTTAAATTTAAACATTAATACCTTAAACGCGTCAGGGGGCGGTGGAGCATCTCTAAATTGTTGAGGCGGTGGTAAATGTTCATATTCATTTTCAGTTCCCAAATGACTTAAATCTACTTCAGATTTAGCTTTATTTTGGTATTTTGTCCCAGCGACAGTAGATGTCGGATCAGTTTTCTTGTTGTGACTTTTGCAAGAGCGATCTACTGTTAAACTGCGTATTTCTGCTGCTAATAATTTCTCTGTATATTCAATTCTGTGTTTTAATTTTGTTTTGTCCAAAGTATTAGACTTTGCAGGCACTTGTTGTGCTTGAGGTGTAATTTCCTTTCGTATGTATGGATGTAGATCATCACTAATCGTTTTAGATTTCTTTACATTACTTTCAGTAGAGGACATAGGAACCGTACTAAATGATTTATTTTGTATTCCACTAAAAGAGTTGTGTCTTTGGTTTAATTTTCTGCTGGGTTCAGGGTACTGCTGAAAACAGCTTGCTGTACAAGTGTCGGAATTACATCCTGTATCTATTCCGTTACTGTGCATTAATTTGTTGTATTCACATTGGCTGTCAGTGCAAATCGAATCGCTACAAATAGTGCATTCTTCACAAACATCTTTGTCACAACATTCTATTTTCTCGTTTGAACTTTGCGCAGCTTTCACTGCAAGTTTGAGCAGTCTTTCGCGAAGTTGTTCACCGTTTAGAACTGTTCTTTTAAATTCAGTTACCTTTTCGCCTTCTTGGTTTTGACATTCAGCAGTATCGTATATTTTGTTAGAAATTTTAGAAGCTGGTGATTTATTTGGAGGCGCATAATTTTGATTTAATTGACAACTGCCATTATCAGGTGTAGATGGCTCTGAACTTCGGCCACTAGAAACCCAGCCACTTTGTTCACTTAAACTAGATGTGGAATTACTACTTCGCTTATCTTCTTTGTTTAAAAAGTTTTCGGGAGGCAAAATTTTGAAGTCCTTGTCCGTTATATCCAACGGAGGAGATTCAAAAGCGGGCGGTGGAGCTAAATTTGGTAAAGATTCTGAACCAAAAGTGCTGTTAAGATTTGGTTCATCTAATACTGAGGCAGCACTCCTACAATGCCTCAACTCTGCTCCATGGTCAAGGCTGTACGGAACGCTGGCCGATGATTCTAATCGTCTCAGTTCGAATGGTATACTCTCGTTACTGGAAGAAGAAGCGGCTTCCGACATTAACTGTGTCATTTTTTCTGAAGCTTTATGTTTTGTGCGTTTTTCGGGCTTGCCACTAGACCTACCACTTTTTGGTGTAGTTGCACCAGATTTTGGTGTAATTTTTCCTGACTTTGGAGTTGCCAAACCCGATCTTGGCGTTAAACCACCAGTTTTAGGAGTCACTCTTCCAGATCGAGGTGTTGCTCTATCGGATTTCGGAGTACTGCGATCAGATTTGGACGTGTGTCGATCAGATTTGCTGTCTCTTGACCTAATAGAGTGGTGGCTGCTCAGAGAATCACGACTTGAATTAATTTTACCGCCATCCTTAGCGCTGTGGTTTAATCTAGATTCTTTGGATCGACTCTTTTTATGTCTAACCGATGGCATAGTTGAATGTGGAGTCGATGGTGGGGTCTTAGAATAAGTAGATTTGGAAGTTCCATCACTGCTTCTATCTAAAGTCATTACAAATCCACTATCATCGCTGCTCTTACTAGATTTCTTTTGGTAATTTTGAATAAGACTGCCTGTATTAAAGTCGTAACTCCAATCTCCCTTTTGGAGGTAATAATTTAATTCATGCCTCAGTTGGTTACGAGCTGCCTCAATATCAATTTGTTGTTGTTGCTGTTGTTGTTGACTATCTAAGTTTTGATGAAAGACGTGAGTCGAGTTAGATCTATGAACGTGTTTGTTAGATACTAAATTAGTTTGATCAGTTGCTTGAGTTTTTCCACTGACCGGTGGATAAGAATTACGCGGAGGCAACATAGGACGGGGCAAATTAACTCTATAACCTCTTTGGAACTCCAAAGGATTACGAATAACGTTATTCGGTTGCAGAGTACCCTGATTACCGAAAGCGTAACCATAAACTTGATTGGGGTTAGGCTTCACATTGCCATCATATTTATATGCCACATTATGGAATGCCTCGTTATTAGTTACGTGCATATTAGTATTTAGATTACCAGGATTCTTAAATTTCTCTCTAAATTCGTTAATATTGCGTCTATAATCGTCCCCTTTAGATCCACATCGAGTTGTTGTATTTGTCGGATACGTTGTCGTTGTTACACTTCTTGGCAGAGTAGTCGGTTTCACTTGTTGAGGTGGTTGATATGGCTTTGGATAATTTACTGATGTATTAGAACTATTTCGTACATTCTTAGATATTGTTTGCACACTGAGCGGCGCCATTTGTGACACCCTCAATTGATCTAATGATTTGCTGTGTCGCGCTGGTAATGTACTAACACCACTCGTGATTTCGTGCTTTTGATTGAAAACTTCGTTACCATCAGGTTTTTCCTTTCCCGATCGTGACGTGCCTACATTACTTTTCGCAGCGTTAATATCTAGTAATGTCGATGCGGAGTACCTTGACAATTGTTGTCCTTGTTGAATCGGGCAAGAAGAAAAAGCATTATTTGGTGGAAGTTGGATTTCGCTTATTTGATTATTTTGTACTATATACCTGTTCCGACAAGTTATTTCTAATTGTTTGCTATATGATTTATTCACTTCAACAACATTCTGCTTAATAACAGTTCTTTTAGGAGAGCCATGAGACGGTTTTTGTGGTGCTAAAGTCAAAGTAGCTTGCACAATATTTGGTGCGTTAGTTTTAGATCCACTAAATTGTGGTTCCAAAACATCCATCATGGTTTTTGGTAAATTTAACGTGACTCGTGAAGCTTCAGAAGAAGGTCTTCTTGAGTCCATCATAGAGCTTACACTACATGCACAGTCTTCGCTTACAGGCTCCGAACAAAGAAAAGGATCTGTAATTATATAAATGCAATGTTTTGTTTAATAACAAAAGTAGCAAAAAATTATTTCCCTAATAGAAAAAGTGACTACTCACCGCTGCCCGATTTATTTGCACTAGAATTTAAGAACGAGCGCCGTCTAGCAAATTCTGCTGTATCCTGATATCTGAAATAGTGAAAAATAAAATTTAAATAGCGTTCAGGATCGTAGTCACTGGAATGTAGTAAATAAGAGAACACTTGAAGTTCTCATTTCTTCCACGCAAATGTAAAATCAAATACGAAGACAACATTTCAGTTCAAATAACTTGTGTCGAAAAGTGAGTTTATTTTGGTATCTTGTGTAAATTAATTTATCGTACCTGTCCTCGAATATAACAGGCATGATATGTGGATCTCCGTCGAGCGCGATGCAGTGTACAGGTAGCGGGGGTAGCAGTGCGAGATACCGTGAACGGCGCGCCGCCTCTCCCACGCTCTGGTACGACTGGTAGTTACTGTCGTAGCAGCCGGCCAGCGAGTGCCGCGGGTTGTCCAGTACGAAGAAGCACTCCGAGAAGCGTTTGATACTACAATAATAATAAGAAATATATGATTTTTGTTGTCCGTGAAATTAACACAGAGTCAGAGTAACATTAAGTCAGAAAGCTGAAATAAAGAGTGGTTTAGACATGAATCCTAGAAATATTTAGGCCTAGGGACATACCGTAGTGCATGGTGCGCGGCGGCGAGCGCGTGGTGCACATGAGGCCGGTCGGAGGTGTGGTGTAGGAAGGCGCGCCAGCGTAGCGTGACCTCCGCGCAAAGCCGCGCGATGTCGTGCGCTGCGCCCATCGCCCACTCCTCCTCGGAGCCCGCCTCCGGTTTCTGGATCAATACATTACAATCCAATTAACCTTGTTAGGTATAGTTTGTTCAGTTTAATTCAAACACTGTTCAAAGGTAATAGCTTAAATTTCTATATCGGTAGGTTAATTTCAAACGATCATAATATGTATAAGAAACTACTGTTGGTCTATAGTGTGTTTATGGACTAAATAACGTGAGTAAAAATAAGTTTTGAGTTTTATTGATATGGTAGGATATAATAATTTCCCCATCAAAATTTACTTTGCTATTATCGCTGAGATCCTTTATCCTCTGCGCCACTTCTCCTACAATGGAGTTAGAGGAGGCTTCCTCTGGGCTGAGTTGCACTCCGGTAGAGCCGCACACCGCTAGTGCCCCCTGCAGGCCCTCCAGCGAGCCCAGGAGAATGCCGCATACTTCAGCATGGACTTGCCTACAAATACAAGTTTACTAAATTACAAATAATAAACATTATAAAGAGATAAAAGTATTATAGTAGCATTTTAATGACAAAACAAATTTATGAAATCGGTCCAGTAACTTTTGGATATGTTCAATAGAAACAAAAATTCAAATATTTACATTATAATTAATATAGACAAAATATAAAAAATAAGATGGGTCACCTGGCGTGTGCGATCTTGCTAGAGTTCCCACCAGCACACTTGCCGCTGGATCCGAATAGAATGTTCTCGAAGCTGCCCGACGCGTTGAAGTTGGAGCCTGCGCTTTTCATTAGTTTCCCCCACTGTTTGCTTGAGCGCGGGGTACTGAAAGTATCGCAAATGGAGTATCCTTATCTAAACTACGAATATGTCGCTAAACATTAACATTACGATAATGTTTAATAATACTTAGTAAGGTTCTTCTAACTTTATAGGACTACAACTTTGTTTATAGATATTTTTGTCTAGTCTGTTATGTTACATGCAAATACCTTAATATTTATTTATTATTCTCTATGAATACACTAACAAAAACTAAGAAAATATTTAATACTATAACTCTGCAAGACAGGCTATTAATTAAATTTAAATACCAATGTACAAATGTACATATACGGGTAACTAAAAATGATCAATGTTAATCAAGAAATAAGAGTTAAATATATGTTTTCAGTCGAGATGAATTTGTTTTTAAAATGAAGTCCTCATGCGTTTGTATGTAAGACTGACACGAAAAAACTATTTTTCATGTTCATTCAAATTAATTTTCCGAACTTTACTTACCAGCTTTGCACATAATGCATGATGCTTTTTCTTCGGAGCAGCATGCAAGAAATTTAAGACTTTATAACCTCCATATTAATAAAGATTTAAATAACTACGAAAATAACAACTTGATCATATTTATAGGTGTAATAACTTGTTATTTGCTATCAAGATTATATTTTCGGGTCTAACAATAAAAAAACATAGACAAATTTTCAATTAAATTTTGGCTTAAACATATGACAACCCTTTTAAAGCTTACTGGGTAAAACGTACTCTTATATAATCATGTTGATGTACGTAATATAAATCACCGGCGGCCAAAGACTTAAACACGTGTGTAACTAAACAGTGCCTTTCTGTATTATTTGGAGTCATACATTTAGTATCTATTTCCACTTAGTGGCTACCTCGACCGTAGTCCCGCGGTCTTTATTTTATACAGCAGACGCGGCCGCGCCACTAAAATTAGGACGACTCCTCTAGCAACTCTATAAAAACGGCTGGCTGCCTTTGTCGTTCATCTATGATAACTTCGCTCATCTAGGAAAATGTATTACGGTGATGAATACAACTTACTTGATATAAGGTTGATGCAAAGCGACTAAGCTGGCGTGTATGGTGATAGAAACTGCTGAGAGGTGGAAATAGTCGAAGAGGACGGGCAGGTGGTAGTGCAGCCCCTGCGATGGCTGGAAGTGCAGCTTCAGCACACGGCAGGAGACGGGAGCCAGGGTGCTGGACTGAGCGCCCTCGCTGCACCAGAGTTCCACACCCAGACTCCATTCTGTTCGCTCCAGGGACTCTTTAAGGTTGCGGCTATCGACTGGAAAAGTCAATAAAAGCAAATATGACAATAATGGAATTCGGTGCCGTCGGTGAAATTTTGTCTCACAGGTTAAACACAAAGCTGTGAACATTCCGAAGGGTGCACAATTCCTTACCTAATAAATGAGCTCTAAACTGGATGATGTCTCTTAAGGTGACCTCCTCGTTCCTGTACATGATCTGGAAGGCGCGGGAGGCGGCGAGGCCGCCGAGGGCCGCGTTGGCGGAGGGCCGGCCGGTGCGCGCGGCCCCATTGCCGCTCGATACAGACGTCTCGATGTGAACCGGCACCTTTGGGGACACGCGGAGCCCCACTCGGATTTGGTAAAGCCTGCGATTAGAAATAACAAGTTTATATCTAACCTCTATTGGACTCCATTGAGCGTAAAACGTAGTGAATTTTGAAGCCTAAAATTTAACATGGATCACAAAGATGTTTTTTTTCAAATGTTACATGATTTCTTTAATAGGACATCATATTTTACTTTTAGAGACACGGCGTTTTTCGGTTATAAAATCAGCTTTTATTATGTCATAGACTAAAAGTATGTTTAATTTGTAGTCAAAATAATTGAATGGTTAATATAGAAATTCAAAAGCACTTTGTTTATTACAATAACAATATTTGAAATCGAATTTACAACTCATGAAAAGCTCCTGTTCAAAGCTCGAAGTCACGAGTTTGCCTATTTCAATATGTAATTGATATGCTAAAAATAGGTTAACATAATGTAGAACCGATATGTCTTCGTAAAAGCTTTGACTCTATTTAATTAAACAGTAACCAATCTTATAAGACCATTATAATAAGACCCTTCGCAAATCTTTGATCACTTAATTACCTTCGTAAAATATTCTTGACGTAAATATCTTAATTTTGTTCAATATTCAGAGTAAGAATGGAAAATACCGAAGTAGCGTCTCAATTTCCTTTGAAATTCATCCACTTATTTATAAACAAGAAATTGTAATTACCTGTCCCTGAATACACGTGACTCGGTCGTTGATCTTTGAGATATAAGAACTTTGAAGTATTGACTGTGCCAAATAAATACATTTGTTACAATTAGGAACACATTCTTTTCATATTAATCTATACAAATAGAGGTTATTTACTTGTGTTCCGTTTCAGATGACATATGTTTTTCTACAAATGTTTTGTAAGTGAAAACTTAAGGTAAATAAACAAATGGGAACAAAAAAATAAGGTTACCATTAACAACACAGTCCTATGTATTGATCGTTTCCTTACAAAATGGCTTAATTCAATTGAGTGACAACCCTTAATTGGTACTAATTCAATTTGGCGACTTGATTAGATCCATCTGTTGATACCGACGCTTGTTTTGTGTTGCTGAATCGAGTTTTAATGAAAATGTCTACTTCATTATTTGTTATATGTAATTATATAATGGAATTGAGTTATTTATTAAGCTTTACTACAACAAAGGTTCTATGTGACTCTATGTAAAATTTCTTCTACAGAAATTACTAATAGAATACAAAAAGTATATTAGAATATTTGTAACTGTAGATGTATGTTCATAGATAAATGTGCGTGCATAAGTATACGCTAGTGACGAGAGGCACGCAGCGAACTTGAGATAAATAACACTAAAGAGGTCGAGCGAGTATGAGCCTTAGGCTTCTAATGATCTTTTCAGTACTCCACTGCTTTCAACTTTAAAAATCAGCGATATTTCTTACTTGTACGAGACTATGTTTAATCTCGAGTAAAACATTATATACTTTTCATCTTTTGTATTTATAATTCAGCAAAATAAATGTTATAAAGTCATTATAAAACTGTGTAAGCTAATCAAAATTATAAAGTTCTAAATCATGCACGAATCAATGAATCATCCGAATTATATACAAAATGAACGTTCCATTTCACGCGTGAAGTTTTCGCGCGAAGATAAAATCTTTTTATACCTCAATTCATTTACACCTGCCCCTCGGTCCCGACCCAAATCAATTTATTGCCGGCGAACGGAGGGTCACACCGCAGCTCGACAGCCGCCGGCTACGAAACATGGTAACATATTATATGAAGCTATATCACATGCAAAAGACCGTTACAAAATAGTACAACGAATGACAGCTCTAAAAAAAATCCTACTGAATTCAGAGTTATCTAATGTTTAGGTACTTAAAAACACCCTTAGCTATTAAACGACAATGAATCTGGCAGTAAATTTAACACATGAAGATAGAAATCTCCTAGGTTAAGCTCTTTTGTTTTATGAAAAAAACACAAAAATATGTTTTACTAATATACGTTATGATTCATAAGAAAGGATTTGTATTACTTAATGAAGAAGTAATTTTAGACAGTAACAAGTCAGGCAGAAATTATGTATTACTAGCTTTTACCCGCGACTCCGTCCGCGCGGAATAAAAAATAGAAAACGGGGTAAAAATTATCCTATGTCCGTTTCCTGGTTCTAAGCTACCTGCCCACCAATTTTCAGTCAAATCGATTCAGCCGTTCTTGAGTTATAAATAGTGTAGCTAACACGACTTTCTTTTATATATATAGATTTGGATGTTATTTTCATATATTTCTGGCTTCTGCATGTTCTGTATCTCTTGGCTATTTAGTAACAAATATCTTAGTTCATATTATATGCAAATGTATCTTGAAAGGCTTACAGTTTTAGTTTTAAGACAGACATAAAGTGGGAATTGGAAAGTTATTGACATCGCACAAGTTTCGAAAGTTGTAAACGTAGTGTAACAGGTGGCGCTAGTTGAGCATACTGATCCGAAGCGAACATATATCACATTCGGTCGTAGCAGATTAAATGTGGCGTAGCGAATGACTCCGGTGTAATTAATTTGTTGTTAAATAAATCCTAAACCCTAAGTTAGGTTAGGTTGGTTTTGTCATAAAATTATTTTTAGATTCTGTATTTGTAGTATTGAATAGCATTTCATTCTAATCTATGGTCAATTAGTTGTATATTATTAAGTAATTTGCTGTCAAGAAACCTATGAATGTAAATTTCTACAGGCCCGGGAAATACTGATACGTATTGATATGAAATTCTTTACACGAAAACTGTTAAATTAGTTTCATCAACTATCAAAAATGTGCTTCATAAGGAAATAGAATGTATGTCTAATTTTAAGTTGGTCGAAGTTTAATATCATAAAAGACTCGATGTTCTCAGGTAAATTCTTTAAACAACATCCCTCAAAGTAATTAAAATCTATACAGGAATATTGCGGAATATACGTTACATGTAATCGCATCGGATGCAGAATATTGGATCGGCATTTATAATCAAATATCTGCGGAACTTTGGAGAGACACCACGTAAGCGGTAGTTTAATTTGGAACTGGGTCAGATAATGTCCACGACGTGTTGGAAACGTCACATGGAGAGGTGCACTCGGACAAAAATATTATTCTATTCGTATAAATAACTGGCCAGATGTTCACATATAATATTTATTGTCAACAGATGAACGAATTTTTTTCATCTCCACTATGAAAGTTATTAATTCAATAGAACGAAGATTAATATATCATTCGTCATACATTTGTGAGTAATAAATGTTATTGGTAGGTTAGATGAGATTTTAATAAATTAATTGTAAAATAATGAATTGTGTGTGTTTGATTTTGAAGTGGTATTTTTTTAATTTTAAGTAATTTAAAGTTTCAACGTAATCAAACTAACTTTATCGAGGTTGACCGGAAAATAAATGCACTTTTGTAAAATGTATTTATTAATATATTAGTGTAATCAGTGATATGTTCATACAAATAGACGTAACAGCTGTTAATTACAGCTGAATGTTATTTGCGAGGTAGGTTTATTGTTGGCCGGTTATTTTAGAGCGCTATGCTGTTAGTGCGGCCTTGTAGCGAAAACGCAGTAATCATGATCATGTTTATACGAACTAGAACCAGAACATGTGTTTGATACATATATATATATATATATATATATATATATATATATATATATATATATTATATATATATATATATATATATATATATATATATATATACATACGTATTTTTAAATTTCATTGCCGAAACACTCTTATAATTTATCTAAGTGTTGAAATAAAAGCTTTTTGTAGTTGGAAATATAGTGTACAATATTGTATTTCTCATAATTGCTTTATGTTTAGCGAGAAAAAAATATGTTTTGAAATGAATATTTTTAGAACATACAACATACTTTTATTTTCTGACACTTGACCTTAAAGCAATTCCGTTTCCGTTGCGGCAGTATTTTTATTTAAACCGGAACAAACAACATAAGTATGAAATCTTTTTTCTTGATGTTGGTATGGGTACGTATTGTTTTAGTGTAAATAATTATAAGTGAAGTTATTATCCATTAAACAATTAAATCCTATTACGATAAGTATTCTACGGATTGCTAAAGTAGATCATGTATTAATTAAAGCGGTTTGCAATTCCCCAACGTCAGTGCGAGCTTTTGATTTAGCACGGAAAGGAAATGAAGTTTCGATAGACATCGACTGTTATTATCGACTACATAAGTACTTTCGAACAGCAATATACTTGTATTTAACTTGAGCATATGTTAAAGAACGAATGCCTCGCGATTGGAAATTAACTGTTAAAACAATAGAACATTGCTACCAATATTCAATTAATTTCTTTATTATAAAATCAGTAATAGTAATTCTGTAATAACATTATGTTGTCCTTATTTCACTCTATGTGATAGGCATATAGGTTTTCGTACTTCAGTTCGATATATCATACGACATTTCTGTTGTCACTCTCTTATAAAGCTAACCTCTTCTAAATTCTTTATCAATAAATAATTTTGACGTGAAATATTTGAAACAAAGTGATAAAAGTAAATGCTAGAAGATGTAGAAATAAAAATAAACCAGCCATATTGGTTATGCCATAAAATTGTCAAGTTTCTTTCTACTTATCAATTGATTGATATAACATTTAATGGCTACTTATTTAGACGATATTATTGAAAGATAAACCATTAAAAAACAGTAAAATAGACACAATAACAGTGCTTTAAAGGCCTTTAGGATAAAATTGGATAAATATCGTATATATAAAATTTCCAGGTCACAATGTTAGTTACTGTACTTCTCCGAAACGGCTTTACCGATTTTTACCAAATTTTATATGCGTATTCAGTAGGTCTGAGAATCGGCTACTATCTATTTTTCATACCTCTATTAAGTTTTTTTAACTGCGCGCGGACGGAGTCGTGGTCGACAGCTGGTAATTATATAAATTAGTTCCATCCATGTAGCAATCAAATAACGTTAATGATTCTTTCTATGAATTTAGTATTCATAGTCAGAAAGTGTGAGTAGTCGTCTTCTCCGGCCGGGTAAGCTGTTCTTATAAACTGTATACAAAGTCTTATTAAATTATGTTATTATTGGGGCAGCATAGGTGGTCTTTACTATTTAAAATAGTCTAGTTGCACGCCTTTGTAACGACCATAACAATGTATTTTAAGCAATAAAAGTCAAGGAAATTGCACTGATGATTTATATTTGCAATAAATGTCGGATTGAATTTATTGTGGAATAGCAAAGACTATATGTTTCTTAAATTGGATTTCGACTGCAGAAACACTTGTACAAACATAATTGTTATCTCTGTTTTTTCAAAGAGCTTTCTCTTTTTAAATTATATTTACAGGTTTTTCGGTAATGGAAATTCACGGTAAGGTTTAATTTGTGTTGAAGTATTTCGGCATTAGACATGTTGATGTAACCAAAACTGCCTTACAGTTTTAACAGTTTATGTTTTGTTATAAAATTTAGAACTAAGAACAATTGACACTGAAAATGTTTTCTCTTGATTGCAGAAGGCGACCTGAGCCAGAATAAGGGTGAGTACTTGTTAATGTTAATTTTTTCTAGTTGTAAGGACAAATAGAAAAAATACTTAACTAAATGTCTTTGGTACTTATATGTTAATATAGATTATAGTACAAAGCCCACTGCTTGGTAATACGCGGGATTTATGTACTTGGGTCTCTTTAAAGAGGGCATTAGGGCATCGTCCGCCGCACCCCTACCGCGGTTTGGTGGGCTTCATGTCTTATAACCAATAAGCCGAATCAGGTTACGTCAAAATAAGAAAACCTATAGTTTATTATACACTAGCTTTTATCCGCGACTCCGTCCGCGCGGAAAAAAAAATGCACACAAGATAAAAAAGTTCCTATGTCCGTCTCCTAGTTATAAGCTCCATAAATTTTCAGCTAAATGTTTAGTTTTAAATAGTGTAACTAACACGACTTTCTTTTATATATATAGATTACGTAATTAGTCAGTATGGAGGTATTGGAAAGATATAGCTTTATCCACAACAATGTTACGAGGTCTAAAGTGCCCTAAGAGAAGAAAAGGCCGATCTCATTAGGTGGGACGCTGAATAAGATTACTTCAAAATACGCACACCTATAGTTTGATAAACAATTCCTACGTAGTAAGTATGGTGGTATTGGAAAAGATACAGCATTATCCACAAGAAGTAACGAGGTCTAAAGTGCCCCACGAAAATAAAAGGCCGTGCTCACTCAGCTGAGGCACTGGGAAGGAGAGGACTGATGGTAATAGTAATATTGATAAATTTAATAAACCCAATATGAATAATCAACATTAGGTTATTTGGTGGAAAAATAATATTTGATCTTATATGAAATGACTTTTCATACATATTGTACGTTAGAAATAATCAATTATTCATGCTCATGTTACTGCGTTTGACAACCCTAGTTGCTGCGTGAATACCCTGAATAAAAAATTCTAGCTAGGAGGGCGTATAGACTAGGCAGCTGGAAATATACACATCAAAAAAGTCTAAGCAACACATATAAATTTCAATTTTACAATGTGTTTTCGTATTAAATCCTTAGTATTTTCGTACTTTTATTATTTATTAATGCTTTTTTGATATTATACAACAATTGTTTTTTTTTTATTTACTTTTTAATAATCTTAATAACCAATAATTACGAGTAAGGAAAGTTTGCACGTAGTACAAAGTAAGGTGCCTAATAAACTAAACTTAAAGTAAAATTAAATGGTTGTACAAAAATTGCATAAATTAATACAAAGTGTGGTCTCCTCTGTTGTGGAGAACTTGCTGGCACCGATTATTCATAGAATCGATGAGACTGTTAATGTGATCCTACGGTAATTGCTCCCAATGAAATTTTAGTAAGTCCATCAGTTGTTGGGTTGTTGTCACTCCATCCAAGTCATTTAAAACACGTCTCTGGAGCATGTCCCGTGCATGCTCGATGGGGTTGAGGTCTGGCGATTGTGCAGGCCAAGGCAATACCAGAAAGTTTTCCCTTGCCAAGTACTCCCGTGTGTGCAAAGCTGTATGCGAACGCGCATTGTCATGCATAAAGGTGAAATCGAAGCCAAGCGCTTGTGCGAATGGATGGACATAAGGTCTTAGAACATCCTCAACGTAATTTACAGCGTTCATGTTACCATTTACAAAAACGAGCTCTGTTCGTCTGTTCTTCATAATACCCGCCCATACCATAACTGTTAAGTCGTTGTATGGATGCACTTCCTGAAGCCACCTCAGTCTTTCAGTATTTCCAGGACAACGGTACACTCTTACCCTTCTAGTATCAGGCTAGAACCCAAATCGAGACTCATCGCAAAATAAAATTTTATCCCATTGTTTCCGGGTCCATGTAATGTGTTCCCTAAACCATTCATTTCGACGAGCGCGATTCCCGTGACGTATCGGTGGACACCTAATTGGCCGTCGTGCTCGTAGGCCATACTCATGCAATCGATTTCACACAGTTTGGCAGCTAACAACAACACTACTTGAATTTTCTAGCCTCAAACCTATCTCTCGGGCGGTTAAAATCGGCTGGCGTCTTTCAGTCAGTTGTATGTATCGATGTTGCCGTGTTGTTGTACACCTTCCTCGACCTGGGTGCTACTCAGCAGGATCTCCCGTGTTAGTTTAACGCTGATGAACAGGGCAAATAACGCTTCTGTTGATACCAAAATACCGAGATACCTGAGATTGAGTTCTTCCCGCTTGCAACATCCCTACAGCTCTCTGCACTTCATCTGTGTTCAAATGACGTCGCTCCATAACGTAAAAAATGTCTCAAAATTCAAATTTGTTCAAAACTTTTTTTAATTATTGTTTGAATCTTAAAATTGATACCGAATACTAAATTTTAATAAGCAAAGAAAACGCTGTAAAATTCGAACAAATGCATTCGCTTTTGAATTTGTAAAAAAAAAACAAATGATACTCGATTTTTTTTTTAACAACCAGCCACTATGTCCTATAGATCAAAAAAGTTTATATAAGTATTACCTGCTTGGTAAAAATGATATAATAATTGATTAATAACTCGAAATAGTATGTGTTGCTTAGACTTTTTTGATGTGTGTAATTTATACAAGGGCCCAGCATTGTGAACTTTTGTTTGAAAAAATATGCCTTCAGTGCGAAAGAAGATTGTAGCGTATTTTTTTTTTTTCAAAATGGATGAAAAATGTTAAAATATGTATAAATCATATCTTACCAATGTTAATAAGAATGTTTGGATGGATAGATGGATGTTTGTTACAAGGAATCTCTAGAACGAATATACGTAGATGAAATTTGGCAAAGACAGAGAACATAGTCTGGAAGAACACATAGGATATTAAATAAGTTTTTTTTTATTAATTCCGCGCGGACGAAGTCGCGGGCGATAGCTAGTTAATTAATAAAAATCGAATGCCTTTATAATTAGAATAGAAATTTTAACTGAAAAAAATGTTACTATATTATTCGTCGTTACAAAAAACTGTGCTCGAAGTATAACAGCTATATTTAAAAAAATAAAACTGGAAATATGCTCCGCGCCATATTTACCTTTCAGAACAATGAGTCTGCTGATTTTTGGACTTAAACTATTGTTGCTTTAAGAACAAAGAATTTGAAAAGAAACAAAAGATTTGAAACAAAAAGCAAACGAAAATTTTAAATTGGAACGATTTACTGATGACGCCGAGGCCGATAGCGCTAGTGTAGTGTTTACAGATATGAATTGCTTTATTGATTTTTAAGCTACGAGAAAGTTTGCATATACCTATACAATAACACAACAGAAGTTTTTATTATTATGACTTACATAAAACTCCAGTTGACAGTGACTAAGAGGCGTTCACGTGTAGAGTTAATATTTTGGTTTTAAAATCTTACTAATTATAAATGCGAATGGTTTTAAGGATGGATGGATTTTTGTTTGAAGGTATCTTTGGAACGGCTCAATGGATCTTAATTAAATTTGGCACATATGTAGAATATAGTCAGTCTGAAAGAACACATAGGCTACTTATTAAGTTTTTTAATTCCGCGCGGACAGAGTCGCGGGCGACAGCTAGTTTGATATACAGTCTTGATAAAGTAAATTTATGGGATTCTATTGATCAAATTGACAGTTTTATTTTAAATATTTTAAAGTATACTTTTAGTAATTTATTTTACAAATGCAACTTCGCAAGTCAATGTTCTTTCTCATCAATTACTGGAATATTGTATTGCTGTAGTGTTTTATTATTTTGTATTATTTCTTTTTGGAATGACACGATACCAATACCTTGACATGTTCTTCGTATTGTCGGTATTGGATTGAAAATGTTTCCTCAAAACACATTGTTACACGCCGACCCAAATATCTTTAAAAGCATTCGACGAGTGGTATCCAGTTCTAGAAGATTTCTATAGTGAAACAAGAACCCTATGCTAATAAATCTTGATTCCTCTAATAAAATAGATAAGGTAAGTTATTTTATCATTATTTTTTAATTTATCCGTAAACCTAAAATGATATGTGTTGTACTTAGTAACGTGAGGTAATAATTAAATTTGTATTTAAATAATTTTGAACACTAGAATAAGTTTATAATATAGATTCCTCAGACGTCATTATTAATGCAATTTCTAAAAATAAAAATCGATTGGTAAAATAATGTTTTGTAGAAGAGGTATTGAACATCAATCACAGTTCTATCTTTGCCTCCCTTGAATATTCTTCTTTTTTGCTTTTTAGATTTCGCAATTTTGTTTATATCTGGTTTCTAAATAACATGTAAAATTGTTATTGCACTAATATTTCTGTTAATTCTATTGCCGTGGCAAATTATTATTAGGTTGTTTATTTTATTTGCATTGGCTACATTTGTTTCTTCAATTTATTTGACTGTAAAATCATAATTTGACTTCTTGTTTAGATTTTTCAAGACACATATCTTCTTCAAACCAGTTATAAATGTATGAAAAGTTGAAATCACATGTTTCTTGAGTTGTTTATATGCTCAATTTTATTGATTTTATTTACTTAAATAGATAAAATTCACAAAATTATTTACATCATAGTATCTTGATTTGATTACTATAATTTCGAGTGAATAATCATTTTGCAATGCAATTTTATTTTACAAAAGATATTTGCCCGCAGTAATCTATCTTTTTTGACTGCGGCAAAATACACAAAAATATACCATTTACATTTCTACACAGTATTTGTGTATTAAATAGACACCAGCATGAATATTAGGTTAATATTTAATTAAAATATTACTAGTTTCGAGTTATATGTATTTCTGGCTTGTTTATATATTCTTAAGCACTTTGGGGAAATTATTTTATATACAGTTTAGTTATATAACTGGCGTAGAGCTCGGAGATTGAATAGCTACGCGATTCGCTCGGTCACACTCTACACTGATTTTTAATTCACGCACAGTACAGCTAGTGAGTACTGATTTTATCATCGGTCACCATAATTTATATCATACTTTCGAATAAATGCGACTTCGTAATCGATCGTGGTGAGTGGGAATAAGTTTAGTTTCTCATTAATATTTATATAAGTTGGTTTATGATAAACGTATAGTAGAAAAATACAGAATTATCAGTGTGATCGAACGCGTCGCATTTTAAAGCACTGAACACGTTTTGACCTTCTATCATTATCAGTCACATTCAGTCATAGCTCACCCTCTCTGGAAGAGATCGACATTGTAGAACTTGTAGAGTTCGACGCTGAACTCGAAGGTGGCCTGCAGGTCGCTCATGGTGCCGGGGTGGCGGGGCCGCGGGCGCGGGGGGCGGGGGGCGCCATCGCACTGCCGCTAGGGGCGCACTCGCATCTCGCACCGCGCGACCACGCCGAACCACACCCGGGCCGCGAGCGCGAGCACTAGCGCGCCGGGACGACACACACAGCGGCCGCGGCGAGCGTGCGGCACAATCTGCGCCGTGCCCCCAGCCCCCGGCCCCCCGCGCCGACACCGCACACTTTTTAATAGCGCGAGTCCGCATGCGCTATGCCTGCCGCCGCCGCCCGACCGTAACGCCGTGCCGCCCGCCCTGCAGTGCGCCCGGTTCACACACCCGGGCAGGTGCTCTCGCTAGTCCCACTCACTTCACTCCACTTCGCCGAGACTTTGACTCGCGTAATGCAGAGATTAGGGGAGCTCTAAAGGTCAGGGGGTGCACCCCGGCGGGGTTAACCTTTCTCGTCTACCCTCGTACCTTACCTTTGTACCCGCACCTCTGTATCTGTGCCCGCTTCTGTATCGATGACAACATTTAATGAATCCCGCCTTGCTTCGAATTGTTCTCAAATGCTATTAACTAGCTATGATTAATGCTACAAAAGGTTGGCGCGTAAGAAAAATCGGAATTTAATTGACTATTAAAATCTTAATTCTTATGAATGGAATCTAATAATGTAGTTAGTTATATCTTATACGTTTGTCGATTGTATTCCGTTCTCTTCTTAAAACTTACTCTTTATTTTCTTTCTCAAGTTCTCATATCTATTTCGCAACTATTAACTTCTGATTGGTGTTGCGTTTGGTTGTTTGCGTTTCCGGCAACAATTTGCCGTTTCTAAGCACATCGCATTTATTTAATCAATAACAACAATACCTCAGTAATCAAGGTGAAGCTTCTAGCTTCATATCCAAACAATAAGCTTTTAAACTGAAATTCCAAAAGTATCGCTTAGCAGGATAGGCTTTGTAGCATAGAATATTTTATCTCATTTTGTATACCATTAGTTTTAAGTACCATATTAAAAAAACAGACCGGAAAGAATTAGGAATATTGAATTTTTTTATCTAAATTTGAAAAATAACGTAGCCGAACGTCTGCAGACAGAATATGTTTGATCGTCGCTACTTTATTTGGTAAAGGTCGGAGGTCAAACGCTGGTTGGTCGATCGCGGGTTCAAGGAACGGTTTTGCGAAATGCTTTTGAATTCGCCAACCCCTGTTCACGTACACCTGGAGCGTATTTGTTTAGTAACTCCAATATTTATTGAAGGGATTCGTGTTTTTGAACACCCTGTATACTTTCGATATGTCGCTCTTATCAAAATGGTTATTATAAAACATTTTCATTGACTCTTTTGATGTTTTTTTCCGTTCAACGTGTAATAAATCATATTTATTGCTATTTTGATAGAGTTAATGATTTACACGTGTCAAATATTTTTACATTGTAAGCGTTGATGAATGTAATAAATTTACTAAACTCCGTACCCTAGTTAGCACACAAAGCTACGTATAGAGTTGTTCTTGTTATTTTACATGCAAGATAGCAATATGCTGAGTGGTATGTATGTTCGTCATTGTAATTCTGAGAACAGGCCCCGTGGCCATTGTCGTCTCGCTTTGCTTTCTTGCTTTGAGCACTAGAGCATACGAACTTTTATTGTATTTTTATTTTATCGGACAAGTGTTTTGTTCTAAACTATCTTAACAAAAGGTCAATATGTCTATTTTTATGGGTATTGTTCGTTTGAATATAGAGAGGCTATTGTTTCGAAAAACTTATTATTTTAAGGGTTGACTTAGATTTTTCTAGAAATTAATAGAATACGAGTTTTTCACATTTAGCAGTGGCTTTCGTCAGATATTGTAAGTTTAACAATTACCCAACGTCATCAATGTAAGTAGCAATTACTAATTTCACTTCAATCATGCTTTTAACTCTCTAGCGCAAGCAAATATTTTTTCCTACGGTTAAATAATGACATACCAGTTGACCATTATGGCTTTTTAAGTTGCATTTTACGTTTGTAAAGATAACTTCAATGAATTAACTCATGTGGTCATATCGGAAACACATCAAATGGATTGTATCGAACAGTTTGTGATAACAGGATATGCATCCATTGTGTCCAGTTTAATTTCACTGCCGAGAGCAACAGCCATTTACAGCAATTGCTTAATTTATCGAACATTAATTTGATTGTAAATTTTTCACTGCACTGTGTAATACATACAATATATTTGTATATTGGGTGTAGTATACTAAGATATTAGTAAAGCTAATGTTCTATGTTGTATTACATTTATATATTTTTTTTTCATAATACATTTCTGGGACAAGGTGTTGATGTTCCGTGAAGTAATAAAAAGGTTACAAGAGTTCGTCTTTGAAATGCGAGTGCTAATCACCAAGTATTACAATATTCAAAATTTAAAACTCGCTCACGGGTGTGCCCCACTCCAGCTTCCCTGTACGTCACGTCGATGCTTAAAATTGAGTTATTTTCAAATGTTATTGCGAGCACCTATAAAATTTGGATGGTACCGTAATAGGTAGGTGTGTCGAAAATTTGGAATTTTTAACCAAAGGAATTTTCTATGTCCGTTATAGTAAAATAAATTGTATGCTAAAGCAGATATTATTTAGTATTTAACCTTTACTGTGAAGTATAAGTATCTTCCTAAAAAAAAGATTATCTTATATTAATGGAAAGAGTTTTAAGAGTAGAGAAATTTTAAAATAATATCATAGTAACGTGGAATTGAAATTAAAATATACCATAGCAGTACATTTACAATTTAATTGAAGCTTTTAAAATCCATTTGCGATTGCCAGATAGTTTTTAAAGCTGAAATATTCTTGTCTCTTATTTTATAAAATTTAGGTCAATTTGTTAAGCATTTATTTCCATATTGTTTGATTATTGAAATATACATACTTCTAATGTTTAATTTTTTTAACGTAAATACTAACCAGTAGCACAGCGATTTGGGGGTCGATTATCTAGTTTTATTTTTACTTTGGTATAAGTATATAGTTTATTTAGTAGTTTTAAAATATCATTTATAGTTTTTAAACAAAATTAAATGTTATATTGTTAAATAAATAATTTATTTTTAAATTAAATTATAAATTACCAGTAAGTTTTACTTTAGATGATATTAGATATTGAAAAATAATTCAACCTTTATCTACCTTTTAAATTAAATAAGAAATTTGACTATGTAGTACAGTTTGTATTGGTCTATACATAACCAGAATAACTGTATTTTCTTACTTACTTTTAACTTCCTACTTCCTACAGATCTTCCTATTGACAAGTCCAAAACTTCTGGCATTAGCTTGCACCAAAAGTCCTGGCGAATTTGGTATTTAGAATTTCAAATGTACCACATTATCTTGAAAAGGAAGGCTGCAAACTTCAACTGTTACGTAACATTACAAATTGCGATGACATAACATAAATTCAACACTAACCCAGACGAAAAGAGTTACTATAACGAAGGGAGAACTTTATTTCTCTTTGTATTAATCTTTAATATAATATTTAAAACTAAAATAAAATGTGTGTAAAAGTTTTTCCACTTTAAACTTAAATTACTATCTGATTGCGCGGTTTGCTGCAGTCGCTAGAGACCCATCGTAATGATGGATGAGCCCTCGAGAACTGTCGATAGTCATTGTAAATTAATAGTGTAATATTATGACCGAATATAAAGTGTTTGGTTAATATTATTTGTTTTTAAGAATTAATTGATGCAAATTTAACGAAACTTAAATACCATTTCTTCGTGTAAGTACCTGACTCCAAATAGGATGTGATTGCATAAAAATTAAAAAATATCATGACTTTTAAGGAAATTTTTTTTTTCTTTAATTCGGTGGTTAATTTTAAGTAATGATGTATGCAGCCAGCATTTTGTCTTTGACTACTTAAGTTCTTCATAATGTTTAGAAATTCTTTCTTTCGTATTACGACCATAAATGTATATAAATTAGACGCTTTTTGAGGGCGCTATTGAATTTTTTATCAATGTGCATTAATTATTAGTCTTACTACTATTCTAAATGCGAAAGTTTGTATTGATAACTGCAGAACGGCTGAACGGATCAGGACTAAATATGGATAGAGATAGATTATACTCCAGAAGTAGGTACAGTTTATTAACTTAGTTTTTTAAATACCACCCACACGATGTCGCAGATAAACTCAGAAGACAACATAAATCCAAAAAAGTAACTGCGACAGAAGTCATATTGTTAAATGAATTTGCAAGGGGATGAGAGAGCGCTGGCGACTCGTTTACTGGCTGATGAGATTTTTAACGAGCGGAAAGGGCACGACGGCAGGAAGCGAAATTTACATTTAAATTTTCACGGCGACCAATTGCATCAATTGCCCTTATAATTACTTTATTACGAACTAAAATTTTAAGGGTTCTTGCTTGAAAAAATATGTTTGTACGAATCTGAAGACCTTTAGAATTGGGCACTATTTTTTTATTAAAATTTTTACAAGCCTTTAAGAAACTGGGCTTAAGAAGTCATGCATGGTTGATAATAAAATGTGAAATTCAATTACTTATCATTTCTGTCTATTTTAATTTTATGTCCAGAAAAATGTGTACAAGAGATAACTCCAAATGTCTTGCCCGAAAATATAGCGTTTTAACCCAACTTACCTCTATCCAAAGTTGATACTTTTAGTTGAGTTTGTACTTTAGATGGCTTCAAAGTTAATGAAAGTTTCTACATTTCTTCCATTTCCTTATTCCTAGGGATAAATGAAACGATTAAAATAACTTTAAACCTTTATTGATTCTTAAAACTATCTTTACAGTTATTACTAAGGTAACTATTGTTTATTTACCAACTATGTTGACTATGGACGACAGTGTCCGTTGAACCGTGGGTTTCTAAGACCAAAATGTCGGTATAATACACATTATCATACCTGTCATTATCTTTGAAAAAACAGAGATAAGAATATGTTTTAAACGGACATTTTGGTCTCAGAAATCCAGGATTATTAGAGGTTTACAACAAAGAGTAGATCATTAGGCAGTGATCGTTCAAACTTATAATATGTCTTTAATGTTATTATGGTTTTTTTACAAATTGTACAAAAATCGATATAAATAAAATTCGAGACAGAAAGAATATATAAATTTACAATAATAGTAATATTTTCGAATATGTAATTGACTATATACATAGACTTAATTGTACATAACACAAGTTAAATATATACAAAGATTATATATTTATTGCTATATATATTGTTGGTGGCATAATATCACTTTACAAAAATAATAAATAATTTCGATTATACTTTAAATATTAATTTGTGTACATAAATAAAACAGGCAAGTTTTCTAAGAGTTTTCTTTCTAAATTTTAATGGAAAATAGCATTTAATTCAAACTATATAAATGAGTTTAAATTATATTTGTAACAACGAAAAAAATTGGGAAGTAAATAATAGTTGGTTTCTAGCACACTAATCTGCTATCACATTCAATTCTAAATTAACAATCATTAATCTGTCCTTACTTCGCATATGAAGAAAGTCTCAAAAGAACAAGGTGAGTCGTTCCATTTAAGACCTTTGTCATCTCGGTTCCATAGTTCTAAGCAGTTCTCTTCTTCGCCGTTCTCATATCTGAAGTTGTTGGGCTCTCCAGCATTCCAGTTGACGAAAGTAAGTGGTCTTCCATTAGCCATCCAAAAGAAGTTACCCTCTTCGGCCAAGTCAGTGCCCGATGTCCAGAAGTGTTCACGCCCGTAGCCTGTAAATACAGATAATGTATTAGTTAAAGAAATACGTACAACCCTTTCTGTGCGTCTCCTCCTCCGTTGATTAAAGGTAGGTTACGCATTTGCAATTGTGGATGTTTATGGACATCGGCGTGTCTATTTTGACCAATTTAGGTGGCCGTTTGCTCGTTTGCCACCTTATGATATAAAAAAAGTAGCAACACTGAATAGTTTGTATTCGATTGATAGCAACCTCGGTTATTAGTTGCTAAATGTAACGTAAATAAAATTAATAGTTTCGTAAAGCAATAATTACTATTTCCAAAATCACTTATTTAATAATTAAAACGATATTCAGAATATTTTTCTAGTGATTAATTTTGACAATTGTTTACTATCTTTTTTTATTTTCATTGAGCTGTAAACTTACCCGAGTCCTTTACATATTTCTCAAGCCTGTCATTTTCTTCTTGTGATGAGATGGATGCGAGGTGCATGCCGTGGAAGCGACAGTACTGCTGTGCTTTAAACCAGTTCGCCTGTAATGATACAATATTAAATTAGTACAGTTGAAATGTTACAATATTAAATAAGTACAGTTGCAATATTACAACATTAAATTAGTACTGACTGACCTAACAAATTTCTGTTAATTTGCTTGCTGCGAAAGCCCTTCGTAAAAATTCATATCCCTCAATTTTGCTATTTTAACAATATTAAATTATAGGTTGCGATTTTTTTAAATATAACTAAGTACTTTTGTGTAATCTCAATAGGTATATAAAATCAAATTTTGAACTCCTTAATCCGGGAGGGCGGCGAATGGAAATCTAATTCCTGTTTCCGCAATTAAACTTTGATATTTGTCAACGATGGCTCATTATTTTGACGGTAAATTAAGGCTTAAAGGAAACTTAATGAAATGTTCACTAATTTTCTATACAATTTTTATGTTGTAATATAGCTTTATTACAATATTTTTTTACGTGAATAGAATAAATAGAATAGACATGAATGTGAAACAATCATCTTTTAGGAAAGTATGTGCGTATGTGACAGCTTGATCCACTCTTTTCTAACGCATATACAATGCTCAAGTCTTCGTCTGGTTTGTGTAATCTCTCCTTTTGTCATATGAAAATATTCTGCCTAACACATTATATATAGAAACTAATAGTCGGCACTGTTGTGCAAGAGAACCGCGTTAGGTTGTTCCAGGTTGCGTAGATTTACCTAAGATGTAAGTGCGTTAGTAAGTACTTAGAACTCAATCATATATTGGTAAGACGGTTTCTTGCAATACAAATACAATCAAAACCGGTTATAAACACATCATAGGGACCGGCATTATTGAGTATTAATGGTCTTTATTACTCTTTATTGTTTATATAGCGTTCAACTAAATTTCAACCTAGATCTCCGGTTTGGTCGTTTGGTTCTTGTACATTTTTTGGACCTTAGCATTGGACGCACTCCGGGTTCATCTAGTATAATATATAAATGTAACGTCTATCAAAGGTTCTACACTCTACCAGTCGAACATTTGACCTTTATACTACAGTGCCGCTGTCGCAACATTTCGTCGCGGGTCACTGTGTTAATAAGCTAAGCAAAGGAAATGCCGATGATAGTTGATTTCTTATATTTGTATACATGGACTGTGTTTCTGTTATACTCGTACTAGTTTTACACACCGCGACAGAACTGCCATTTGACTAAACATAAGTGTGCGTTTAACAATAGCAGTACTTCACTACACTGCTCTGCCTTAATGTTCTGCTCTCGTGTGAAATTAGCGTAACGAGAAATATTAACTCCAATATTAATTACAAATGTTAAAAAGACACGACTTTTTAATTTATATATGAACAGCTGCAAATAAGTGATCGATTAACTACGCATCGTCGCCATTTTTTAACAAAATACCTGGCTACACTAAATAACTAAAAAAAAAAGTTTTTCACTTTTTAGTACTAATGTTTCGTCATGATTTACTTCGTTTATATGATCCTGATCGTACAAATCATGTATTTACCGATTGCCTTATAGCGGTAACTAGGCGTTACAAAAGTGCTGGCGCTACAAAATCAATTAACTACGAGACTTGCTTTACATAGGTCTATTGCTACACACATGTTTTACTTCACTTCTTAGCATAAACATCTACACTACATAGATTATAAAATTATAAAAAAAAAATTATTTAAAAATGTCCACTGTATTAGTTTTTATTCTATGCTAGCGGTTGTCTATAAAATTGCCTATACTATGGGTCTTATGTTTAAGGACCAAAGTAACAAATTGATGATTTTTACTTTTTTATGTTAAAAGCTACGTCTTAGTCTAGTTAACAACGTGCACTAAACACAAATACACATTTACAGGTGTAAACGTGTTATTGATGAAGTAAAAGGGCCTATTGCATCTTTTCCTACTTTGAGAGCCTCTCCTGAAAAGTTGTCAATTTGCACATTGGCCCTTATTCGTAGGAGTAATCGTATGTTCGCGTGCATCAGCTATCTTCCCGTCTAAGGCCCGTCAAAATCAAATCAGCTATTCCGGAGGTTATTCTGTGTTGGTATTTCCAACACAATAAAATAATTTTAATTCTGAAGCCTATATTTGCATGATAACAATATCAGTAATTTATTACCGTTGATTTACAAGCCTTATAAATTAAAGTACTATTTATGGATGTAATAATTAATAATAGGTGGGTAATAATATTCCGACGACAGGTTTTTAATCGTGTATATTATATCATACAAGTCGTATTGCAGGACGTATCATTTATCAATTATGCTTTAAATTGATAATTTTTTGAGTTTTTTTTTATTTAAACAAGTGCTGTCGATTCATAGGGATAAAATAATAATGGCACAATCGCTTCTTTCTGTGAGAGGTTTATTAATTAAAAAAAAGTTTTCCGGTTTCTTTATAAAAATGTCATGTTTTTGTCTGAATATTTCGCCAGTGTGAATTCATGGTTAAAAGATTATGTGAATAAAGTAAGTTTAATAAAAGGCTGATGGTTATTTATATATTTTATTACCAAAATTAATTTTGACAAGTACCCCTTTAGATAGCGATAATTGTTTAAAATTCGAGACGTTTTCGTGACTAAGCAGAAGTAATTCCGACTATATTACAAAATATTTTGCATTGTTAAAAATTTTATAATACTTGTTTAGAATTAGAAAGCCTTTAAAGTAATTACACATGATACTAGAGCACGACATTTTCTATTCAAAATAGTTGCGAAATGTAACTAAACAATAATAAGATCGTCATTTGTCACTAACAAGGCTGCAGCCGTGTCACAATAGCGTCCGCCTCAGACACGACATAATATTTGAATATAATTATCTCCAATTACTCAATGCTGTGAAATATCAGGCATGAAAGTAAATTTTTTTTTAAGAAAATAAAAATAGAACTGTAGAAAGAAGAAAATCTAAACAGGCAAGGGCCTAGAAATAAATTAGACAAAAAGTATTGTTTTTTACTAGAACTTGAAAGAAAATAGTCCAGTCTACGTCATCGCAGTTTGATGGAACCAAAGTGAAATATGTATGAAAACTAGTATGTTTGCGGTAATAGTGAACCTTACAACAGCGGTTACCTTTTAATTTATCGTATTTGTAGTGTCAAAATACTCGTAGTTTTTTTTTTGTAGTGATAGTGGCAAAGATCGATTGAAAAATATCAAATTAAGGTTGGAGGTGCAGTTAGTTTAAACTTATTTATTTTATTTTATCATAGTTTTATCGTTGTTTTGGTGATGCATTGACTCTAGTTAAGAATCGTGTGCTCGGTGAATTTAAAAGAACCGGTCTCTTTGTGTTATTACGTCGGAATAGAATGAAAGGCGTGGGAATGACGCCTACTGCGGATTCTGCATTGTGCACTGCGGAGGTTAACTTCCGGAACTCTTAAGAGTAAGTACAAAAAAAATGTTTTAAAGATAAATGTGACATGTGACGTATTTATGTAAAAAAATAATTTTGTACGATTTTACTAGTGCAATATTGTAAAGTTGCAATTCTCTAGGGAAGGAACATTGTTCCTACACAATATTTTACAATATTTCTTCCAAGGTGAAATTCCGTAAAGCCTAGCAAAGACTAAAAGAAAGTCGTGTTAGTTACACTATTTATAACTCATGATCGGTCGAACTGATTTAGCTGATAATTTTTTTTTTTTTTTTTTTTTTATATTGGAAAAGTTAGCGCTTGACCACGATCTCACCCGGTGAGGTGAAGATGTGGTCTAAAGATGGTACGCGCTAGCTTTGTAGATGCCTATTCACTCTACTCTTGAAGGCCCCCACATCGTACTTGGACGGAAAAACTGACGCCGGCAACTTATTCCAATCCTTAGCAGTACGCACAAGAAACGATGATTCAAACTTTTTCGTTCGAACGCGTGGCACGTCTACTACATAAGGATGGATTCCAGCCGTATGTCTGAACGTCCGATGGTAGAATGGTGATGGTGGAATTATATCGTGTAATTCCTGCGCACACTCCCCAAAATGCAGCCTGTAAAATACCGAGAGACTAGCCACTCTACGCCTGTGCTCAAGACTGATTAGATTTAGGTCTTGGTCACCGAACAACTTTTTGGCTCGCCTCTCCACCGAATCTAGTGCCGCGAGTTGGTACTTTGCTGCGCCTGCCCAGATATGACAGCAGTACTCCACACATGGCCGGATCTGTGCTTTATACAGGGTCAAAAGCTGTCCCGGTGTAAAGTACCGCCGTAACTTTGAAAGGACTCCAAGTTTCCTTGCAGCTACCTTCGCCTTAGACTCTATGAACTGTCCGAAGTTAAGATTCGACGAAATTTCGACGCCCAGTAACTGCAGACAGTTGGTGAATTCGAGGGACACATTCTGGAAAGTGGGAGCTAGGGTGAACTCGCTCTTTTTGGCGGTGAATACACACGCTTGTGTTTTGGCGGCGTTGAATCGCACAAGATTGGCCTGTCCCCAAGATGAGACTGCCTCGAGTGTGCGATTAGTACGCTCTACCATGGCCTCACGTTCAGACTGTACTTGATCTCGACTGGTCCTACCTACCGGTAGATATCTCTGTATAACTGTGCTGTCATCTGCATACCCAAAGATACCGGGAATGAGCAGGTCGTTAATATGCAGCAGAAAAAGAGTTGCGGAGAGAACGGAACCCTGAGGAACGCCAGCATTAGTGGCCATAGTGTCAGACGAAGAACCGTCGACAACGACGCGGAGCGATCGCTCACTCAGGAAGTCCTTGATCCACTCTATCAGACCAGGGGATATACCGTAGGCTGGAAGCTTGCTAATAAGGCTGGCGTGCCAAACCCTGTCAAAAGCCTTTGAGATGTCGAGAGAGACAGCAATGGCCTCCCCGTTCTTTTCTAGGGCCTCGCCTATTAGGTGAGTGGCATACGCTAGAAGGTCTCCTGTCGACCGATTTCGGCGAAATCCGTATTGTCGGTCGCTGAGGAGATCATTCTGTTCTAGGTACGCGATGAGGCGGGAGTTCAATACACGTTCTATAATCTTACAGAGTATAGAAGTGATTGAGATGGGTCGATAATTTGCAGGGTCGGCACGACTGCCTTTTTTAGGCACGGGCTGCACATTAGCCAACTTCCAGGATTTAGGCACTTTTCCAGCTTTGAACGAGAGGCGATACAAACGTGTCAGAATTGGAGACAACTCGGCCGCGCACGTCTTAAGAACAATAGCTGGAATTCCATCCGGTCCACTGGCTTTGTTCACGTCTAGACTTCGCAATACTTTTAAGACCTCTTTCTGCCTAATGCGGATTTCCGACATAATCGTCTCGCAGCAGGGGATTGAGGGTGGTTGAGCATTGCCGGTGTCTAGCCGCGAATTATTGGCAAAGAGGGATGCAAATAGGTCCGCTTTCTCTTTTGCCGTGTGAGCTAGTGTACCATCGGGTTTTACCAGCGGTGGTAGTGAGGGCCTACAGAAGTTCGCCTCTACCGCTTTAGCTAGGGACCAAAAAGCTCTACTACCGCAGGGTTGCCTGGAGAGCTTTGCGCCAATGCGATTTATGTGACTCAGGCGAGCCTTCTGCAAAATCCTTTTGTAAGACTTGGCGGCTTGGTTAAAGGCTCTTTTCCTATCAGCTAAATCTGGTAATTTACGCTGTCGAGCCTCAGACCATGCAAGATACGCCGAATGTTTGCGCTTTTCAGCTGCCGCGCATTCGGCGTTAAACCAATTGATGGGGAGGTAGCTTAGAACTAGGAGACGGACATAGGAACTTTTTTATGTTGTGTGCATATTTTTTATTCCGCGCGGACGAAGTCGGGGGTAAAAGCTAGTTTCTATTAAATAATATCTCGTATCAATATTTAAAATATTCTGTGATATAGAACTATACAATTTGATCTGATATGTCAAACTTTACGTTTGACCTGTCATATGAAAATTGAAAGTAAAAAAGAATGTTTAAAACATTGCCAACGTACGCTCGACGGTCGTCGTTCGTATGGGCGTGGTAAACACTTAGGATGAAAGAGAAAGCTCTGTACAATCAATCAAACACACGCCACATACACCGCGGCAACACTAGTGACTAGTGATGTGACATTTTTAACGAAATCTTTTAACATGCTATTTATGTTAAACAGTTTCAATATGCCTTTTAGTTGACTGTTTTGATGTTCTAGAAACGATTAGATTATTCAAGTTATTTTATGCAGATCATTATATTGTGAATTAAAAAAAAAAGCGATTGATGCAGGTTAGCATTGTTTTTCCACGAAAAGGATAGGTGTGGCAACATTTATTTGTGTAAATATTGTGCCAATGAAAATTCACAGCAAATAAGATCAAACGCATAAAAAAACGAGAAATATCCTCGAGGCCTAAAGTTAACAAAAGTTGTCAGTTCTAACATGCTATTAAATAACGCTTATTGTGGCTATTATTGTCGATTCGCAACACTAGTTATCAAGACATAGTGATGTAATGTTTCGTTCCGACGTCTTTTGATGACCAATTGTTACGCGTGAACTTCTTTATTAGTGTTTTTTGCTGACCCACCGCTTTGTACCTTTGAATAAATTATGTATGGATGTTTGTATGAAGGTATCTCTAGAACGGCTGCAAGGCTCTCGCTGAAATTTAGCAGAGATGTACAACATAGCCTGGAAGAACACATAGGCTACTAGTTATGGTATTTTTTATTCTGCAGGAATGGAGTCGCGGTCTAGTAAAAAATAAAAATGGTGATAAAATTATATGTCATGTCGCATTATACCTTGTGACGTGAAATAGTAACCAATGAATTTTGCTTTAATAATTAAGGGAAAAATAAGAATCGAATGACACTTATAAAAATCAGTTCAGTCGTTAACGCTACTGGAGATCCCAAATAAATTAACATGCATACCACACAATCGATATACATGAAAATATAATAAATGCTAAAGTTTAGATGGATGTTTGTTTAAAGGTATTTGCGGAACGGCTCAACGAATATTGATGAAATTTGGCACACATGTAGAGCATAGTTGAGCAAAATACATAGGCTACTAAAAAAGTTTTTATTTTAATTCCGCGCGGATGGAGTCGCGGGCGACTGCTAATATTAAATAAAAATATATCAAGCATTTATAATCACGCTTACCATCTAACATTGTTTGCCATATTTGAAAATACCGTGTACACAGTGCAATGTGTATGTTTGGATGTAACCATTTATTACAGTTACTTAATAATAAAATTATAACGCAACAAGACGCGGCCTTTTACGTTTGTATTGCGTTATAAGACAATCATCATTTAAAATAGGATGTAATAAACTACGAGGTCAGAACGTCTCTCCTTGTGTTTGTTAAACTTTGAATTGAGTTCATTTTCAATGAGTTAAAAATCTCAGGGAAATTACAAACAGACGGAATAACGTGGTGGTTATATAAAATTAATGTTACTTATCTTTCTACGTTTGAGTAAAAAATACAGTAATAAATTTAGTATATGTAATCAGATTGAGGGTGTTCCGTATTGGAACTATTACTGAATTGGAAGTAATACCTGCAACATTTGCAACTTAGGGTCTTTCAAGAAACGAATGGGCAAGAGAAACAAAAGAACGCAAAAGAAAAAAGACCGGCGACGCATCTGAAGTATATATCAGTCTATGGGCGTCGGAGCAACTAACATTATGGTATAAGCTGCTTGTTAAAAAAATAGTTGTGTAAAATACCTTAAAGAATATTCCCAGGTAATACCGCTTTTCGCCGCTCTTCAGCAGTGGCATGGTCCATCGCGTCACTCCCAGTTCATCGTCATTGCAACTCGAGCATTCTGAAACATACATAATATGATGATGACTCTATTTCGAAGATAAGATAGACCATTTAGGTTTAATTTTATGTTGTACATCCTTAATAAGATCTTTAGAAAGCCAAGGAAGTGAAATATGTTTCAAGAGATCATTGCAAAAGAAAATTTTCAATTAACTGATAACAAAGATCACATGATGCAAATGCGAGTAACAACATCTATATTAACTTTCCATTAATCATTCTATATAAGATTTATTTTACTTTAAAAGTCAGAAATAATCGACGCTCAATTATTGATTTATAAGCGAATAATTTATTATTATTACTGTCTTGTAAATATAACGTCGTTTTACAACTAGTTTTGGTGCCAATTAGTTATCGAATAAACATTAATATGTGCTTTGAAATAATAAAAACATCGTTCCTAAACATTGACCTTAAACGGGTGTCGTTTTTTTATTTTAATTCTAAGTTGCCAATAATTATAAGATTTATTTAGCAGTAATTAATCTTTTTTATAATAAAGCTATAAAATTACTCATGCGACAAACAGGTTTTATATTACATTTCAGAGGTTTATTGAACGTACATCCAGGTTAGTAGAAACAAGGTTCTATTATTAAACAAAAACCAACCTCTTTGGAACAAAATTTATATCGGTGTTTTTACTGGTAAAGTAAAATTGTCTGAAAATATTGTAAATGCCTTTTCAAAAAGGAGGAACCCACTGAGGAAATTTTTGTTAGAAAAAATATAACATATGGCGAATAAATAATAATTTTAACTAATACTTATAATATAGAGTAAGTGGCACGAGTTATCGAAATGAATGAAACATTGGAATGTTGTAAAGAATGGTTTGAGTAATAATGTCAGATATGTATTAAGTATTACAATTGTCCTAATATACGTATCGATAAAAAAAAATTGAAACAGATGTTCCATTATTTGCAATGAAAAGTGTGCTGAGGGCAGTACCGGTGTTAGGGTACAACGCGGTTAGGTAACCGTCAAGGTCGTTGAACAGATAGGTCTGAGAATTACATAGTCTCACGTAACCCTGTTACGCCCCCTCCCGAGATGTGGTAAAAAAGGCACCGTAGGAATCTCGCCCAGTGCCCTGGTAGCGTTAAAACCGGCACTGGCTCTAAACCTCAAATGTGCCTTGTTATAAAAGTTAGTCATATGACATGACTATAATGCAATGTATTATAGAATTAATTCTATTTATTACCCATATGATTTAGTCGGGTAAATCGAGTACTTAATGTTTTAGTGGATTATAAACAATAACAATTACCCCAACAATGTTGTGTGGTTGAATGTTACGTCTGCACCGGATCGCATGTTAACCCTAACCCATTTTACTCATGCAGCTGTAATATGACATAATAGTTTCTATGTCAAATGCATAAAGGCTTAATTTTCATGGACGAGTTAATAAATATGCGAATGATACGTTAGCGCGAGTAACCTCAGTCTTGCAAACGATGCTTGAAACCAATGTCGGGAAAGTTAAGGCAAATTTGCGTGTGGGGTCTATGAATAATAAAGTATTTGTAATCTATTCATTCATTAGTCATCATTTCGTTACATCAAAATCCGGTTCATCTGTCGAAAAAAGTGACATATTTTAAAAGATTGATTAAGTGATATAACTTTTTTCGATGGTAAGTTCAAAATAACAATATTTATAAAGGGTCTTTCAACAAGGACGGGTCGATGTTAATAATCTGTGTTTATATTGTTTCTGGTAGATGCCAATGTAGAGTACAATGAAGAGTTTAAGCTTTAAGAGATTAGATTTAAGGTTGTTCGAGGAATTCCTTTGATCCCAATTGGGTGTTAATAAAGAAGGATGTTTAGATGTATAGGGAATTAATTCAAAAATTAATATGTATTATTATTCCATATTCGTTGAAAACTTCTTTCCTTACAATCCATCAAATGATGTGAAGGAGTTAAAAAATAGCAAAGGTTAAAATGAACAGATATGCAAGCTTGTTTCAAAATAATTCACAATTAATGACGATGTCGATCCTTCATTTTTATTGGCAGATGACACGTGAAGGTATTAAAAATTAAACAAGTAAATTTAATTCAGTCATGACTTTGGTTTTTATTGATTGTGTAAACATAGTACTGGTGACATATGATCGATTAAATGGTTCGCAATAAAGGTAGTGGAGACATGAGGAAAAGATATTTGGTTGATAAAATATTTTTGAGTTGTATAGAGAGATTCGGTAATATTTTGAATTTAAATTTTCATTTCTTAGTGTTAATTTTTTTTTCTTTTAAATTGCTTGCTAACGAAGATAAGCGAAGGTTAATTAAGGGAAGTGCAATGTTATTTTTTATTCACAAATGATATTTCATCTGATATTTTGATAGTAGTATATTAAAAAAATACAGTCGAATTGATAACCTCCTTCTTTTTGAAGTCGGCTAAAAATAGCCTTCAGGATTTTGACCCTATCCTTGCCAACAATTTGACGCTCATGAGTCACGCGCGTAGCTCGATGACATTCGAATATCGCGTTCCAGCAACAACTTGAGTCACGTTTCAAATGTAAATGTCAAGATATCACTGCCTGAACATCTGCTGAACATTGAAAAAGTATTTACAATAAGAGACAAACTTACACATCCATACTCTGAAAAGATAGAAGAACTGGCATTGACCAAGTAGTGAAGATTTTACTCGTTAGGCCCATAAATCAGATCGATGTTTGATACATCATCTGTCCTTCATATAGAAGGTCTTCCTACGCTGTATTTGATTGCCACTATAGACCCATTATCTCATTTCCCGTCTTTCATTTGAAGTATTCTACAATCTCTACATCTCTTATGTTGGCTAGTATTGTGCCGTAGTGCTGTGTGGATCATTTGGAACTATATATTCTCACGATTTTCTCATATGTCAATGGGACAAAAGTTTCCAACTGAATAAAGAGTGAAACCAAAAAATTAAGTCGTTTTAATCCACGATATTATGACGTAAATGAAAAGAAAATTATTGTTATCTTTGAAGCTTATAGGTGGTATCCGGAATCGAATCGGTGTCACGAACTGTGAGTAAAGCAAATATTTGTGTTTCTGTTGAGCCGTGTGAGCCCAATGTACTCGTATATTGGGGAAATCTCTTGTTATTACATGACTCAAAGGAGAAATTAGTGAATTCTTGATTGGTGTTTAAACATGATATGTTATCCATGAACCTCTCTATAAAAGAATTATTAAGTAAAAGAATCAATAGTATCAGAATTCAAAGAATTATTTGGCGGAAAATCACATTGAAATTCACGTGGACCTAGAGTTTGATATCGAAGTTGGGAACAGTAAGGACGTACACAACAACAAACATAGTAAGGACGGTGGTCGTCAGTGCCACCTACTTCAAGCTTCCAGTTTTCCCCATTACTGAAACATCCATTCATAAACATAACATCTGTTTCAATGACATTATTTATCTGTGTGTATGTTCTATGAATGTAACGACAGAGGACAACCACGGTTATGCAAGTTAAAACAGTAGTGGGCGTTATTTGTTAGCATGTTATTCAAGCGTTACCTGTCAAACTCTCTTAACACCATGACCCTAAATAAGTCATACAAGTTACCTGATTTCGAAATACTGTTGAGCGACGTCGGGAAATTTACTGTCTTCGTGTCTGCTATCCAACTCATCACGATTAGAAGCACGCACAAACGTTTGTACATTTTAAATAATTTTTATTCCACTTTTATGAGAGAATTTTTTAAATTACTATTTGAGTTTTAAGGTTAGATGTTTATACGGTTATCTGTAAATATTTTTTACTAATTAGGTTGACTTAATACACATCTGTGATAAATCAAATATATCTAATATTGTTCATGTTTTAAATACGTATTCTACATTTCTGTCCGTATAAAAAATCGTTATTCCTTTGTCAGGTTGTAATTCTGTATCCAAAAATCTGAAAACCGTCGGTTTCTGAGAATAAAATCCCCGTTTAAAACATAATACTATCTCCGTTTTGTTAAAGATAATGACGGAGATGGCCATATGTTTACAGAGACTTTAATCTCAGAAACCTACGGTAATTGATACTCCTAAAATAGAAAAGTTTATGTTTTAATTTAGGAAGTTCTTACTTTTGTTTGTATACGAATGTTTTGTTAGGACATGTTTGTGTATTCGAATTATTAAGGATACGTAGGTTATACATAATGTTATATAATAAAGTTGTGGGAAACATATATTAGACGTAAATAATACAATAAATTAACAACAAATTAAAAAATACACCATATTATTGATCAATAATAATAATAATATTGTAATTGGGATTAAGGGCCTGATACAAAAGGCAGTTATTTTAGAAACCGCGCGCATAGTGAGGAGGTTCCTGTCTCTGTAGCCCTCACCACTGGTTGCTTGAGTCATGGGATTCCGCAGCCGGTGGTATATTATTTTTTATATAATATTTTTTTTTTTATAAAATGTATTATTTAGATAATAAGGTAATAAATGAATATGTGTATAATAATTGATGTAGAAATAATTGAACCAGGTCGTTCGTGTATTATATTTAGAACAATCTACAAACATTATCTTACTTTAGATCAAGAATACGAATAATATAATACAAGAGTAATAATTTTAAACTGAAGGATTTTACAATGAAAACATTTTTAATATTTTTTAATTTCCTGTCTTAAAGGTCTTCGCGTATTTGTGAGACAATTAAAATATTTTAATATAATATTTATAATATATTTTATTATTATGAAATATGAACAGATTTAATCAGGACTTCCGAATAAAACTGATGTTTTCGCATTGATCTTAAATGTTAAATATTTTAAATCCAGTAAATAAGTGTTTTTTTACGTATATTCCGTACGTGTCTTTATGTAGTTGTTTATAATATTTAAAAAAAGTAATTAATTACATAAAAAAGACATTAACTTTTCAGTGTATGAAGCAATAAAAGTATAGAAATATTTTTTCAATCAAAATTCAATAGTTTTTATTAAATACATCGATAGAATAGAAGAATATCTGGAAAAAATATTCCTTAGTTTTAAGTTATTTTCAAAGTAATTCTCGTGTAAAAATTAAAATCATTTAATATTAGCTGTCGCCCGCGAATCCGTCCGCGCGGAATTAAAAAAATTACGTAATAAGTAGCCTTTGTGTTCTTCTAGATTATGTTCTACAACTGTGCCAAATTTCATCAAGATCCATTGAGCCGTTACGGAGATAACTTCAAACAAACATCAATCCATCAAAACATTCGCATTTATAATATTAGTAAGTGTTCGTGGGTTATAAAATAATATATACTTAAAAACAAATCCTTAGCGAATAAGCTAAAAAGGTTAATTTCTTTAGCACTTGAGCCTTAAAAGGCCTTCATACATACAACATATTATTCTTATGTATATTTAAAATGCGCTTAAGTATTTCATCACATTGTTAAATGTCAAAAGAACATGTCCAATGTGATTTTTTCTTAAAAGCAGGAAACGAAAAAAGTTACGATCGATTTTTGCTCTTTTGAATATAGATTATCATTGCTAATAAACAAGTTTAAAATGAAACTTGAAACGAACGTTGACCATTGTTTCCTTGCTATAGTTTACCTGACTTTTTGAGGCAGTGTAAAACTTGGCTACATTATATCTATCTACTCTATTTATTTCATCATGACATTAACGCAGAGAGGTAGGTAAACTTTACGCATGTCCATACATCATAATGTAATGCATTAACTCACCGTGGATTTCTAAGAGCAAAATCTTCGCTTAAAAAATTGTCATCTCTGTTTTGTCAAAGACAGTGATGTTGATATGTTTTATAGACAGTATTTGGTCCCGAAAACCCACGGTTAGTGTACTAGCTGTCTAGCCCGTGACTTCGTCAGCGCAGAATAATAAAAAAGCCTAAATTACTCCCGCAAACAATAGCTAGCTTGCATTAAAGTCACGTCAAAATCGGTCCAGCCGTTTCGAAAATAACCCAAAACAAACGCGGATTTGCGAACCGACAGACATGCAATATTTTAAAAAATGGATTTTCGTATTAAGTAACGCAGATGTAATGTTCGCAAAATGGTAAATTTCTTACAAACAGACACTTAAATCGTATTAATTGTAGAGATAAAAGACATTATACTTTGTCACCCACAGAAAAGGATCGCTTAAGTCACCATTAAACATCTGTGAGTGCGGCTGATGATAAACAGGTCATTGGTGGGACAAGTATAAAAATATAAATGAAATTATTTCCTTTATAGACTACATAAAAAGTTAACTCTGAAATATGTAGAACATACAACTTTTTAACTAGACTAGTAAGGCTAGTCGATGTAACATATCTAGGAATGCGCGACTTGCACTATCGAATATCAAAGTACGCAATCATTCGCTGCATTCTACAAGACATTACAACTTCATTAAGAGTACAAGATCATTCAATACAAAAGACACCTTTTTATTTTATTTACTATACAGACAGCAAAAGAGCAACCCACTTGGTATTAAGAACACTACCTAGAGGCTTGCAACAACATAATGTGTATGCATTGATCTTTTAATCGTTTGCCTGGTCTATTCTACATATCCTTCCCGTCCATACCTAAAATAAAGGTTGAAAAGGCCGGATTTAGTCTGGAACACGCAAACTCACCAGTCCATACATGGAATTATTTACACTTTATTCTTGTCTTAAGATTGGTCGTGGTATTGCAGTGTTTAAGAGACATGCAGCAGTGAATTCTATCTTTGTTGAAATCTATCAGCAGCTAATACTGGTATTTATCATATTGTATCAGTTTTATAGGAAATTGAAATTTGCCATGCGCTGAGTCGCATTGAGTTTAGAAACTCACGCACGCTGTTACATAATTTCAACATTATATAAAATGCTCGTCGACTACTAACCTATTCGTATAGATAAGCTATATTTAAATGATTAGTGTTGCCTTAGTTACGACGAAAGAAATTAAAAAAGGCAATATTTTTTTTTAAATAGAAAAAAAACATATTAAATAAAATCCAATTTTGAAAAATATCTGCCCGTCTTGTTTTTTTTACATTAGTAAGATAAAAATAACAAAAATAAAACTAAGAGTTCTATTTTTTTTTCTCCGCTAAATATCAATACTTAAATCATTACGTTTTGAATACATGTTTATTTAGTATACATATTTTTTATATCTACGATACTAACTTTTGCCCGAGACTCTACACAGAAATTTTAAAAAAAACAACTAAGTAATAAGCCTATGTGTTCTTAGAGACTATGTTCTAGATCATATACCAAACTTAACTGATATCCGTTCTGGAGATACCCTCTAACAAACATCCACCCATCCATCCATCCATACATACATAAAAACATTCGCATTTGTACCATTAAGTAAGATATAAACTATTAATATAATGCAATATGCTACGTGATGTCAATTTATGTTACATTAAGATATGTTTATCACAATTGTATTTCCCTCGCGGACTAAAATAACAATGTTATAGCCTACGTCTACTCGTATATGTGTTTACGCCAGTACTTGCATACCACATAACTGGAATGGTTGAAAATCTTTATTACCTTAACCTTGATTTGTTCTACATTTATTGTCATCTAGCTTTTACCCGCGACTCCGTCCGCGCGGAATAAAAAAATAGAAAACGGGTTAAAAATTATCCTATGTCTGTTTCCTGGTTCTAAGCTACCTGCCCACCAATTTTCAGTCAAATCGATTCAGCCGTTCTTGAGTTATAAATAGTGTAACTAACACGACTTTCTTTTATATATATAGATATCATACTTGTAATACAAGTTAGAGATATCTTCACATTACATTCATAAATAATGTAATTAAAAGTACCCAACTAAATAAAAAATACTCAAACGAATTGAGAACCTCTTCTTTTTTTAAAGTCTAAACCGATTTGGATACTGCGCATGCGCATGGTTCAGACAAATAAAACTATGATCTGAATTTAAATAATAATAATAATAATTACTTTCATATTGACGAGGAATAAATATTACTAATCGGCCAGGCTATTATCATAATGAATCAAAATCCTTGGAACAAAGCTGAATGATCAGATAACAAAGTTATATTTCGTACAGTACTTACTGCTAGTCGTTGAAGTCTTTTCCTTTAAATTAATAAAAATATTTAACACTAGTTGGCGCACGCGACTACGTCCGCGCGGAATTAAAAAAACTCGATTAGTAGCCTATGTGTTCTTCCAGACTATGCTCTACATTTATGCCAAATTTCATGGAAATCCGTTTAGCCGTTCTAAAGATACATTCAAATAAACATCTATCCATCCATCCATCTAAACATTCACATTTATAATGTTAGTATGATATATTCATTTATTTTCATATTTTTTACATAATATATTTTATTAAAAAAATACTAAAATATATTGTAAAAAATTATTTATAAAAATATTTATTCCAGTAGCTAGAAAAAGAAGTTAAATGAATTAGGTCAGATTTCGAGTAATAAAAACGTGATAAAGAAAAAGTATCGACACCGAAGATTTCATGACATCACGAGATATTCGAACGTCCGATTCCTGTCACTAATGTCAAGGTCACGATAGATATAGGTTTTTGTAATTAACAGCGGATTAAAAATTTAAAACAATGAAGTATGAAAAATTTAAAAACAAAACAATATTAGATTTTTGATTATAATAATTTAAAAAGAGGTTAAATACCACAAGTCAACCTCATTAGTCACTGGCTGGAAAGACCGCGAATAAAGAATAAAATTAAAAAATGCGCGTGAGCAATTCAAAGCGCGCGTTCGCCTCGGTAGTGGCGGTTCTACTAAGGTTGTATAGTGATAAAATAAGCAAAGCTTTTATGTAACCTTCGAATCGAAAGCCACATTCTTGCGGTCAAGCGTGGTAGCGACAACTGAAGATGGCGCAACCGATGCTCGCACAAAACACTTCATTTGAATTAACCTTTACAAGGCTTTAAGACATAGTTTGGATAACGTTATAACGATATTATTTTGCAAATGTGCTAATCGTTTTGTCACACCTATTTTTATACCAGCTATCGCCCGCGACACTGACTGTGTGGAATTAAAAAAAAACCTAAATAATAGCCTGCGTGTTCTTTACCAGCTGTTGCCTGCGACACTGACTTCTCGGAATAAAAAAAACTTAAATAATAGCCTCCTTCCAAACTATGATTTACATTTATGCCTAATTTTGGTCAAAATTCTTTGAGCCGTTCTGCAGATACCTTCTAACAAACATCCACCCATCCATACATACATACAACAAATAGTAGTAAGAGATAAATTAGCTACAATTGAAAAAAAAAATTGTTAATTCAATTCAAACGAAGGAGTTAGTGGCATCATTTTCAAATTGAATTAGTCTTGAACTAATTTGATCGTCTTACTTTTGTTATTCGATAGATTTTTATAAGAACACTCATAGAAAGGGAAAAGTTATTTTCTTTTAACATGGGATCTATTTTTTTGAATTGAAGTTACCTTTTTAATACATTAATTTATACGTTTATAAATTACAATGAAGTTAAATGAATATTTAAGCAGGATGATTAAGAATGATGTATTTAATTGTTATGGCAGGGATAAAGAACATTTTTACTTGCATGTTATTACACAAAAAAATAACAAGTTTTAATGGTACAAGCCGGACATAAATAATGGGACCTCTCATTGGGACATAAAGTATCAAGAAAGGAAGTCGCGTTAGTATCTCGGTGCATTGTACTACTATAAAACACTGGTAATGAACTGAAAAGGCCAAGGTTTGATCTCGGCGCCTCTTGAACATACTGTCGAGGACGTTTATTTCCTACCCATTTCGTTAAAATCTTATGCCTCTCACAATGCAATTAAGTCTAAACCTAGCAACAACCCAGTAACATATGCCAAGTTTATAATTTTTATGGTAAACATTTGCTAAACGATATTCTACCCTAAGTCACTCACCACCGTCACCATCAATCTGCCCTTATCCCTATGGAGGGTCGGCACAGTATGTAACACTCCTTCATACATCTCTATCAGCCGTCATATCTGAATTTACCCCCTTCTTACGCATATCCTCTTTCACACAATCCATCCATACTTTCTTTGGTCTTCCTCTACCTTTATAGCCATCCACATTCAATCTCATTACTTTTTTGTTTATACGATTATCATCCCTACGCATAACATGTCCAAACCACGCTAACCTTCTGCTTCTACCCTAAGTGGGAAGCAAATTTAATTCTTTGACTTATTAATAAAATAGAAGTCATATTAACAGGTTTTTATAAGGGTTGAAAAATATAATTTTTATGCTTTATTAAGTTTGTTACTCATCGCGGAAGTTAATTCGTGTTAAATTATTGTCTAAAGTACTATAATCAAGAGCAGTTATCAGTTAAATAAGAAAGCGTTTTTTATAAAGGTGATTGATTCAAGCATTAGTTGTCTCTCCTTATTAAGGCGATAACAATCTTTACATGTGATCTATGAATCAACCAAAAATAAAGAAAGAACAAGATGTTTTCATATAAATGTTTTTGACAATGTAAAATATAGTGCACAGTTCTTTGTAACATTAACATAATTATTGGAGTAAGTTTCCATGATGCGAAAAAAGTGTTTTATATCAATAAACCTTTGTACTTAATATGTAACTATTACGATTCAAAGTGCGATAGTAAACTGCACAACTTAGAAAGGTAATTAAGGACTTTTCATAAAATCTAAATTTTGGAAGACTAACCTCACAAGTTTACCTAAGATTAAAAGTTGAAATTTAATTCCATTCATTTCACATTTCAATTATTTGTCTATTTGAATATAAAACAGAAGTAAAAAAAATCAAAGGTGCAACTATTTTAATTCATGTTTGCTACAAAACTGAAGTAAGCAAATACAAAGTGTGAAAGTAAACATTGTAGTATTGACCTTAGTACAATTCACATATCAATTGTGAAACAACTCTAACATCAATAAGTTCATGCTATTCAAACAAAGCTTTCGCCTAAGTAATAAAATAAAACTTTTTTATGTTGATTTCATTTGTTTAATGTCGAAATATCTAGTTATTAAGCAGCAATCACTTCATAAATAAAATTGGAGGAAAAATTCACTGTCGAACAATTTCGAATTCGAAATACGAATTTTCAACTGCGATTATGTTCAAACAGTGGGCTTCCACTAGCGAAAAATATTGTCATATCTTACTAATATTATGAATGTGACAGTTTAGATGGATGGTTGTTAGAAGGTATCTCCGGAACAGCTCAACAAATCTTGATGAAATTTGTTATTGATGTAGAACATAGTATGGAAAAACAAATACTGGATACTTATTAAGTTTTTTTTATTTCCGCGCTAAGTGAGCCAGCTATGTTTAAATAAAAGATGTTGTGATATATTTTTCTTAATACTTCTGCATTGTAAAGACATGGTGATGATTCGATGTTCCGATATTCTACCCCTGACTACTAGTGTCTCTTAGAAAATCCATATCTGCGTAGTTAAGCAAAATACATTAACCCCTGTATCAATGAGAAGCAATCTCGACGTGAAGCTAATACGTATTTGAAATTGACAAGAATGAGTAGGGGCTGATGTGACGTCATAACTTTGTACTTATAATTAGAAACGTAGGCGAGGTTATATTAAATATAATTCAATGAACCGTGGTTATTGACGTCATTCCACGGGATGACGTCATCGTACCCTTTGATAACAATAGCTACTAATTTTGAATCAGTCTCGCTAGTAATTACAGACTGGAGTATAAAGTTATAAATGCTTTTGTAATTAGAAATAAGTAATTACGTTGCGGTCTAGGACTTTGGAAATGCTCCCATTCCCTTCATACGAGTAACTTATAAATAATGTTTTCTTAACCTATAGCTGGCGATCTACATTTATAAACGAAACTTTTATCAAAACCGATGCCTGCTAGCACAACGTTCTATTATTTCAACGTTCTATATCAGTGTATTTTTTTTTAAGAAATTACTCGTTACAAAGAAACAAAAATAATATCAATCTGCCAAACTATGTATTTGTTAATATAACAATTGTCCAAAAATGTTTCATAACCAATTTAATTAGTTAAATCTGGCATTGAAAGAGATTTGCTATATCGCTTCAATTTAAACGCTGACGGTTATTTATATGGTCTTTGATGATCGGCGCTATCGTGTTGTAACATAACGTAAAATTTCATAAGAAAAGGTTAACTGTTGCTAAAAAAGGTAATATTTAACAAAACTAATGGAATGATATTTAAACGTTGTATACTTAGTGAAGAAATGTGTCTCGAATTGTGAATTTAACGGGATTAAACTGTATTTTGGGGGCTGAAGACGTCAAAATATACCCATACTAATTTGCATTAGAATAAGGTTTATTAAAAAATATCAAAAAATAATACTTATAACTTAGAGCTTATTTAAAAGCTTTCCACAATATTTGTGACCAAATTATTAACAATTTAAAGACAGTAAACTCAAGGACATTTATATATTATTTATTTTATTTATTACATTGAAATAACATGTATAATTAACAACTGAATGAGGAAGGTTATATGTACTAGTAATTTTTTACGCACAAAAATCGTCTTTCAAAGTCGAGACAACATAAAAGAAAAATGCAACTATAATGTCGTGGTAGTGGTAAAATAAAACAAAAAGTAATAGTAAAGGATGACTTCAACTAGACAGAACAACTATCGACTCGATAATTCAATGGAATCTTGTTTTATGGTATTCAATTTATGTTTACCACTTTATTAAAAAGGCTCTTAATAATATTTATCATCACATGGAAAAAAGTTCAACAATCATGACAATCCATTTCATTGAACTCGTGTTCAATCTTTACAATTTCTATTACAATTAGTTGTTTTTTTGACTAAGTCGGATCCAATATATTTACGTTAATACTGCACATGACTGCATGTCAGACGAAATCTGTGTAGTAAACGCTTGAATGGTTAACTAGATCAACGAAGTTATGTAAGTTGCAAGTAGCAGCATTTTATGTTAAGTCTACACTTATCGCTTAGTTTTAATCTATAGATTAACTTAAATCGGCTTATTGTTTCTTAACTCCAGCATTTATTTTACTTAATCGCATTAAGCTATTGGAGCATTGCAAATTCTTCCATAATAGTATGAAAAAATACTGTCACAGTCGTACTTGTTAATTGGTCATAAAGTACGTAGTTCCTTAGTGCAGATTTAGTGAAGGAAATGTAATACTAAGTGACAAGCATAACTAAGGCATCGGCAGTCAGTCAGTAAGATATTTCACTTCTATAAAAATATTTACTACTAGCTTATACCCGTGACTTTGTCCACGGGGAACTTAAAATTCTAGTTTCAAATATAGCCTATGTTATTCAATGATAATGTCGCATTGCTATGAGAAAAGAATTTATGAAATCAGTCAAGCAGTTTTTTTAGTTTATTCGTTACATAAAAAAATACAAATATTTCTTTTTTTAGTCTTACTAATTTTATAAATGACAATGTTTGGATGTATGGTTGGATGGATGGAAGGGTGGATGAATGTTTGGTATGAGATATTTTCTATCTCCAGAATGGCTGCATCAATTACAAATTAAGATTTTTTATTCCGCGCGAACAGGGTCGCGGACTACAGCTAGTTTTATTATTATTATAGATTTGTACTAGATAGAAAACATTTTGACTAGCGTGACTGCATTTGATATTTTTTTATATGCATACCAAAAGTATAAAAAAATTAATAATAAAACCTAGGTCTCTTCGAATTTAGTAAACTGACTGAAAAACTCAGTCTCGAAAAACTATAATAGAATCAATTGTCATATCGTTTAATTGAAAGCTTCGATTTTTTTTCACCAGTTCTGCAAAATTTAAAATCCGGGACAAACATCTTCGTATAATTATGAATACTAATGGATTAAATTATAATATTAATTCTGTAACATTATATTTTAGGATTACGCAACATATATTGACAACTAAATTGTTTAATAAATATGTATAGTGTTATAATTTATGCTTCAATTAATTAATTAAAATCACAAACTGGAAAAAATTGTAGTAAAACATTTAAAATTTTATTCGATCGATTAAATGTCGAGGATAATATGTCATCTTTAAATTTTTGTTAATTTAAATAAGAGTATGTTAAAGTTCAACGTTTTTGAGTACTTGATATGTCATATATCATGGTTGTCAAGGCTATGTATCATTTATTTTAAAGTATTAGGAAATACAACACAGTAGAGATGACGAATTTATTTATTAACGTGCCATTTTCTTAGGAATTATTTAATGATGTGCCATCAAATAATTTAAACTTTGTGCAAAATATTGTGACGCGTGCTATTGGTTTTCCATCCCTTGTTATAGATAGTAATACAGGTTTATATATTGGATTCGTTTATTTTAAACATAACCTTTTGTAGGGTTTTGTATAGCCCTACAAAAGGTTATGTTTTGTATTTTGCATAAAGATAATATCAACAAAGTAGTTGTTTTTGTTTTTGTTTTATAAGCGAAGGGGGCAAACGAGCGGCGGGAACACCAAAGTGATCATCGACGCCCATCACATTCCTACTACTACTACTACTACTTCAGTTTGTTTGAAGGTATCTCCTGAACGGCTCAACGGATCTTGATAAAATTTGTCATAGATGTAGAACATAGTCTGGAATAACACATAGGCTACTTATTAAGGTTTTTTTTTTAATTCCGCACGGACGGAGTCGCGGGCAAAAGCTTGTATATAAATATTTAAAGACTATCGCGTTAGAAATTCTAAGATGCATACCAAATATTTAAAATCATATAAAATAGTTAATAATATTTTTTCTTGTTCACACATTGACAGGAATGACTAATTACAAAATCGCCTATACGAAGTATTTAGTATTTAAAAAATATATTTGTGGTTATGTTAATAAAACGACATTTCTGAAGATGATATAAGAAACTTAGCATAAATATACTTTTACACAAAAAAATCAGCCAATAGACAATAGACAACAATCTACAGCATAAAATTTCAAACGAGTTTTAACTAAAAATTGACATTATAAAATTATAGACGTTAAGTAATAAGAAATGATAAAATAGAAACAAAACTAAACATTTTTTTTATCAAAATCATTAAATTTGCATGAAAAGTTAAAAAATGTCTTATGAAACACGAGGATGATGATGACATTAACGACCAAGAAAACCAATGAAAAGATCGTAAACAATTTAGAAATGTCTAAAAACCTCAAAAATTTTTACGTAGACAAATAATAATCAATTAACATAAAAATCAAAAAGATTGTCTAGACTGACTGAGACAAAAGAAAGAAAGCCACGAAAAGAAAAAGAAAAATGAAAGAAAAGATATTGCAATTAAAAGAGAACGAATCAATGCATTAACAGTACCTTTACTATAATATTAAAAAAATTATTTAATTAAATTTAAAATTATTTAAAAATTATTTAATTATTAATAAAATTACTGATGAGAATTAAAAATTAATTTAGCTAACACTAAGGTTAAATAAAAAGATAAAAAAGTCAAGGCTATCTGCTTACTATAATCATTTGTATCCAAATCCGCTTCAAAAGGTGGGCTTGTGTATTTCTTACTCCTACCTGGAAAAAGAAGATATATATAATTAGTCTTAATTTAGATGACATAATACACATTGATTTCAGAGATGTGAAAATATTAATAACAGAAATTGAGCTATTCAGTCAATATCTTTTTACAGGATTAAACAAATTATAAAGAAGTTGTCTGACGGATTTGGTACGCGTTAAAGGTGAAAGCAGAAAGTAATTTTGCAGGACATTAGCTGGTCACTAAAATGTATAAAGCGTACGAAAACTACACGCTGTTTTACTTCAAATACCCAGTTTGGAGAAGAATAGTAAGTTACTGTACTAATGAGGAACTTTCAGACATCTTTCACTGACTTATTCCATGTTTTTGTCTACCTTTAAATATGTAAAGAGTTCTAAATTCCGCAAGGAAATCTCTGCACACAGTACCGTCGGCATAAATTAAACGAAAGCAAAAAGCTCGGCTCAAAGCTGTAACGAAGCTCTCGACAGAAAGCTTCTGCCACAAAGAAGTGACGGCGGTACGAGTAATTCTTAGCGGAGGCTTGATTTTATCGTTATACGACTCGACTTCCGATTATGACTGAGTCTAGAAAAATTCGCAATCTTTTGTCAGACAGATTGCATTTGTCTTTTCTACGCTCATTTTATAGAATAGTATCTGGTTTTCATTTTACAATCTTATTGATTGATTTTGTATTATTATTTTCGAATGATCTTTATCTTAATAACCCTTTTTTCTAGGTTGATAATTGTCAATATTTATATTCATATTAAAATAGCGCTTGGACCATGCCTGCACAGTTTTACTTAAAGTGTCTTAGAAAGATGAAGTGAGACAAAATAGGGTCAACGAGTTTAAAATAAATCTTACTAAAGCGATGCAGTATTTTTATGGACGTGTACACCAAAACATCTGATCGCGATAAATGTTGGTGCGCGTAATAATATCGCTTCAAAGCTGGTTGCAGGAGGCGGAGTGCCACGACTTGGATAGAGCCTGCGAACGATGACTCCCTATAGGGTTGTCAAATATTTTTATTATAATAGTATGTATTTTTTATCATATACATAACACAACAATTTTTATTTAATATGGAACCATCATATATGCTATTCACTAAAACTTTAAATTATGCAAATTATAAAAAATTTAGTTTTACAGTAGTGTAAAAAATAGGTTAAATATAAAAAGTACCGATTTGTGTTGTGGTTCATGTAAGAGAATTAGATCAAACTTTAGAAATTACCATATGACAACTTTTTAATATTTCAAACGAGCTCTCATTATAATTTTATTTATCGACTTTATGTTAGGATTACGTTATCTTATACAACGCATGCAGAAAATACATTTAATCGGTAATTACTTTTGTAAAATACGACTAAATAATTTCCTTTTAGATGAAAAGTTTGGTTAAATTATTAGAACATCGTCATTTTACACTATAATTTTAAATACCTCAAAAATATTAACATCGACAACCTTATTGTATCGTGTAAGCGCGTACTGCACGGAAATGGGTCAGCGCGTTGTTACGATGCTCCTTTTTGCACCTTTTTGTGCCTACAGTCCTCTTCGCCTTCCCCTCCCCCCATTCCCCTCAGTAATACAGGGATTGCTGTCGACACATTATGCCGCGGCAACTGCAACTGAACTCTATAGATAACTTTTATACCGTACCGTGCTATTCATTCAATAAAGTGCACTTAACAATATGTGAGCAAGTTTGATTAAAAATACATGGAAACACAATTGTGACTAACATGTGCAAATTTTACAATCTTACTAATATTTATCAATGCAAATGTTTGTATGGATGGATGTTTGTTAGAAGGTATCCGCTTAACGACTCAACGGATCTCTATGAAATTAAATTCCATGAGGTTGGAGTCGCGGGCAAAAGCTAGTACTCTTCATGCACATAACATTTCAAACAATTAAAAAAACTATAAAATTGTAATTGCATTTTTGGCGATAAGTACTTCGTTAAATGAGTTGGTAAAAATTAAATAGCTTTTAATGTTGGCATGACAGTTGCCAGAAAAAGACAAACATCTTTGCAACTACTAGCATTAGTTTTATTTGGTGATTGGTGCTAAATTAATATAAATGAAAAAACGTTTTTTAAATAAACTTTCAAATTACTTTTAAGGTTATGTTTTAATCAGTAATTTCAGTAGTTTTATAATTGATAAAGCCCCATAAAATCCGTATTAGTAAAACTAGTTCATCTTACATTTAAATATAGGTCAGAAGAGTGAAAAAGTAAATTATACAGTTGCCAGTTAATTAGTGGTACATAATTAGATAAATCAAAGAATATTATTATTAGTCGTCGAAGGAAATATCAATCAAGCTATAAAATCTTCAACTAATTAATGTAAATTATTTTATTTACATTTTTAATAATGCCGATCGACTCCTACAGAACCAAACTTTGAATAAAATTGAAACGTGATTTACAGGCCGTTTACATTATTGTTGCGTCGGAATGGCCGAAATGGCCTGAAAAGTAGAACACCATCCCAGTTATCAGACTGGTTGGCTTACTGGCTTCACTTGGTGTCTACATTATGCCAGTTGTATGTCAGCGCTGATTTCGTACGTACTGTATGAAATCAGCACTGGTGTACTGAGGTGGCCTAATGTAAACCAGCTATTAATTGAACTTTTGCCTATAATGAACACGTGACAAAATACAATTAAAAAAATTATATACTTTTCATTCATTTTTTTGTTCAAATCTGTACTTTTCAAAGAAAATAATGGAAAATAACATGACATCTACAGTACAAAGAGGATGTTGTGATTTTTTTGACATTGACAAGGGGACGCTAGTGAGCTGTCATAATTTAGTTTGATTTATGCGCACCATTTCAGATTACCAGTATGTAACCACTGGACAGGCTACAAGCCGTGATATTTTGTGCAGATTTGGTATTGCCATTTTCTTTTAAGTCGGAACGCAGCAAAAGCTGTCATTTTCTAGTGGCGACCTGTCTATGTCTACAAAGGTCAGTGTTTCCAATGTAATAAATGACATAAGCAGGAGTAGAGAGCTAACATATTCAAAGTACGGATAGTTCACAGTAACATCGATCTAAGACGAAGATGGCGTAAAGTCGGCCAACTGTATCGAAACAAGTACGCAACCTCGTGTATACAACGTAATAGAGCTTTGCACAGAACGGTTGCGATCGGTATGCACTAAGCAACAGGTTTAGTAACCACTAAGTAAACACATCAGCTGTTTACTTCTTATTGTTTTGATTAAAAAGATAATGTATGGTAAAAATAGCGCCGTTTGGGTTTGCGAAAAAATCCACGTGCTGTTGAAACGGTTTAAGAAACCATCGGTTGAAAATAGTACAGATATTATCTATTATGGCGACCAAAGTTTGTGGCTGAACGTTAAAATTCTATCATTTTAATAATATACTATCTGTTATTGCGACTGAAAATTGCCTAACTAAATATATAAAGTTAGAAAAATCATTATAATGCAATAATTATTTTGAACATTTCAATAATCAATAAAGAATTAAGAATAGATTAAGATTAGTATAATTGTTAATTAAATAATATTTAAATGTAATACCTTACTTATTTGCACAAACGGTGCAAATCTTTTTTAACAGATCTAACCTTTTTAAATCACAAATGTGAATATCATCTTCATGCCAAATGTCAATGTTGGTTACGTAAATTGATTATAAATATAGCATCACTCCCACAGTTCATTACCAAATTAGTTTGTTTTTGTATGCATCACTTTGTTACTTTATTTATGACACGTAATAAAAACTATTTTAGCTATTAAATTAAGGTTAATATGAATTTAAAAATAAAAAACAAGGTAAAGAAGTCGGTTGCAATGTTTTATAATTAAAAACTAATTGTATACTAAAAATGGCTACATCCCGGCAAGCGTTTTAAGTCTTACTTCTTATTAATATTATAAATGCGAATGTTTAGATGGATGTTTGTTTAAAGGTATCTTCGGAACGGCTCATTGGATCTTGATGGAATTTGGCACAGATCTAGAACATAGTCTGGAAGGGTTCATAGGCTACTCATTAAGCTTTTTTAGTAATTAAGACGAAGTCGCGGGCGACAGCTATGGATTAAGTCATGTTTTTAAACTACAATTTCCGTATTATAAAAGATAAATGTACATAAGTGAACGTTATTAGAATATGAAACTGGACGGAGTTTAAAAAACCTGTCATTCAAATCAATTTAACCAAACGACTATGAAAGGTATCATAAATTATTTTCACGTTAAATATAAAGATCATAAAAACTTTGACATTTTCATCCAATACAGAATCTTGATTTATTGCAATGACTGTATGTCAAGGTCAGTATGAAATTGTTCAGATGATACTGCTAAATCAGTATTCAAGATGTTGTATAGAAATTAGTTCATTTACATATAGTTTTATATTTAACCAAATATAATATATATACTTGAGATAGAGCGTCGGTGGCTCAGGGGTTAAGCACTTGACTTGCAATTTTCAGGTGATGGGTTTGAATCCCGCCATGTACCAATGTGTTTTTCGATTTTCGATTTACATACGTACATTTATCCGACGTTCGTACGTTGAAAGAAAACATCGTGATGCAACCCGCACGCGGCTCGCCACCCGTCAGGTTCCGTTTCCCGAAATGGCGAAAAGTGGATTGCAGAGGTTCATTTGGCTACACCAAATGGAGGTCCGTGATCTCTGCCTACCCCTCTGGGTTACAGGCGTGAGTTTTGTTTTATGTATTTATACAACGTTAAGAATAGGAGATGATGAATTAAAACTAATAAACTCAGACCGGAGCTCAAGAAACTACGCAACGAATAAAAAGGATATATCTGTCTGATGTCTAGTCTGGTCGTTTTTTTATTTCAATAAACAAGTCTACTGCGCTTCATTCCGGGTTTAAGTACTTTGAGTTCCTTTGTGCTGAACACAGACAATATGCCGCATCCTTTTTCTTCGTTACTCCTACAGTAAAAATCCCTCTGTTATAAAAATAATTGCTCTATGCAAGTTCAGGACTGTTATGCAAACCGGGAGAGAAATTATGATATTTAATTATTCAATTGCTAATTGTGAAATATTAAAATTATATAATGTGTATGAGTCAAAGGTCTTAGTTGTGTTTATTTTTGTCATAGTTTACAAAATAGCACTAAGGAGCATTTTGGTTTATACGTATTTAAGTAGAACAAAGAAGTAGTTAACTATTATCAAATTTCGCTTCGTTAATTTCATAAGTGCTAGCTAATAAGTTAGACAAAACAACACTGTTACTTAATGTGTTGAAAGTAATACTGTTAAAGTTCCTTCATTGTTATTTTTTAGTGACATTAATATTAAATTCTTCAATTACATGCCTTCGGAGTAAATTGAGTCAATCTGTTCACTCTCCACACTCTGCAATCCTTCATCCTCCACGGCTGCAGTTTCAGTTTCGCTTCCATCGTCTTCCTCAATCTCCGGGGGATCTTCTTCATTTTCCTCGTGTATAGACAGCTGCCTCGTTGGTCTTTCCTCTCTTTGTTTCTTCGGTGGTATTATATCAAAGATCGACGGCGGTCTTAGTAATGGATTGGTATGCCTCGCTAAGCCCAACTTTTTCTGAATGTATGCTTCCAGAATTTGTGTCGTGATTTGGTTCTGTCGCGCCAATTCTCTCGGTCCTGTGGAGAAAGGAGAAAACAGATAAAAATGACTGCGCGGATAATACCGTAGAATTCCACTGCTGTGACACCTTTATTAATACATATTGTCATCACTTTCAATCTCTTTGCCGAAACAGAGATTTCAATATGTATTATAAGAAGTGTTACGGCAGTCAAATTCTACGGTTATAAAGGATAGATAGGAAGATATTAAGAAAAAAATTACATCGATGTCATTTTTATCTGATTCTCCCTTCTCACCTTCGATTATGGAAGGTTTGAAGGGCTCATTAGATTGCTTCACACCAATAAAAGAGTATGGAAAAATAATAATATGGATTAACAATAAATGTAGTAAATTACTGTGGTAAATGTAATAACCAAATGAAAGCTTATTACGATAAAGATTTAAAAGGAATCTTCAATTTTTTTGTATTCTTCCCTGAGTGAATCAGTGAGTCTTGCATTTCTCAGAATTATCTTTTTCTGGCATAGTGTCACGATTGTGAGAATTATTTGGTTACTCAACTTTTGCGATATTGATGTGTCCCAATTATTTTATCCGCCATGAAGGTTGTGTACCCAGAATATCCTAAATAAGACTTATTTCGTGCCGATTTAAAGATATAAATATGATTGGTAATAATTTATGCAAGTCCATTGTTTACAAAACTATTCAAGACCAGAACAATGGATTCATTTTATCCGTCGGTTGTTTTGTTATTTTACAAATGTAAGGAAGTTGTTTGGAATGATTTAGGGCTT